>NC_056736.1:215163909-215216409 GCF_019279795.1 Protopterus annectens | reverse complement strand
ATCCCTTCCACCCCTCTGCAAAGGTAACCACCATGAAAAACATTTCTAAAGCTAACTTTGGCCTCCAAAAAACAGAGGTGGCTAACTTCATGGCAGCCATGCAAATAGAGACTAGTTGCATGACCTCCAAATCACACCACTTCTGTTCAAACACGTACACAAATGCATGGATTCCACCATAACCAATAGAAATAAGACACTCCCCTCCAGAAAAAGGAAGCCAATCTGGTGGTCCCCTGCCTAAGAAACTGTACAACAGAAGGAGGAAACTGATATGGAATAAGATGAAGTCCCAAGACTGGAAAAAAACCCTTATCAGCCTCAATAGAAAGATGAGATTCCTCATCAAATACTCTAAAGCTAGCTGTGAAAACAGAATTGCAGCACACAGTAAAGACAACCACATAGCCTCCTATAGTTATGTAAAGAATTTCCACGGCAATACCAACATGTGCTCTGAGCTACTGCACAATTAGACCTCCTATACTGAGCCAACAGATATTGCCAATATACTGGCACACAGATCCCATGACATCTTTACCCCTCTCCCCACCCCCAAAGGATGAATCACACTGCCAGGCACCCAGTAGTACTGCAGCTTAGGTTAAAACACCACTGTCCAAGGCCAAAAATACAGCTTTTATTGGATGTGGCAATATCCCTGGCAGTCTTCTGCATGAACTGTAAAGTGAAATGGCACCTCATCGGTGTGCCCTGTCCAATCACAGCCTCACCTCAGGCTTTGTCCCTACTGACTAGTGCACTGCTACAGTTATCTCTCTCCACAAAGAAGGAGTGGTTGTAGACACTGGGAAGTATTGCCACATTAGCCTGACAAGGCTGTCATGCAAAGCTATGGAATGCATTGTCATGGACCTAAGAAACAGGGACATGGGAATCTCCAGACTCAGGATCCCACACAGTTTGCTTTTGTGAAGGATAGATCATGCCTGTTCAATCAACCTAGCTGACTTCTTTGAGTCAGTCACCAGAGCTGTGGATGAAGGCAAGGTGGTTCATACAGCCTACTTTAATCTGGCCAAGTCCTTTGACAGCATTCCCCACTCAGGAATCATGTATAAACTCACTAAGCTACTCATCAACCTCTATAACAGTAGGTGGGTTGCTAACTATCTCACAGATCGAACTCACAATGTGAAAGTAGCTGACCCCAAGTCAGACTGCCGACCACTTACGGGTGGTGTTCATCGGGTTCGATCCTGGGTCCTCTCCTGTTTGGTATCAATTTCTCTGAAGTCCATGGCAATATGAAGGGACTCTGGCTGACAATGTTTGCAGATGATTGGCAAGTTGGGAGCTCTTAACTACCCAAGTGATGTTGACATCCCACAGAAACCAAGACCAATGACTGGTGTCAGAGCAATGGCCTTAAGCTCAGTGTCAAAGAATGTGTTGTCATCCTCCTTTGGGATGTCAGGCACTACAGGGAGGTTACAGCATCAACAATCAGACACCAATGTGAAAGTGCATACCCAGAACCAATCCCACCACAGTCGCAGTCACATACCGGTAGGTCAGGTGAACAGTAGTGTATACGGACTGTGTGAAGAAATACATAATTGTTTCCCAGTCACACGTTACCACTACATATAGTGGCCCAATTCTCAGTGTAGTCTAAATCCTGACCATGGTACAGGACATATCACAGTCTGCCCCTACAAAGACATACAGCCAATAGACCAACAGACACTTGAGCAGCATGCACATTCAGATAAAAAAGGAGCTATAACACTTACAACTACCCCCATCCATACACAGCCCAAATAACATGTACGCATGACATGTGTACACAATCCTGACAGTCTATCAACAATGGCCAGACATACACAGACCTCTCAAATGTACAGCTCACCTCAGGATGTACAGGCTCAGGACTGATATCTATGGCCTCTTCCTTGTAATATGTCTGCAGGTCTACTACATCACAGGAATGGTAGGAGGAATGAAGGCAAGAAATAATGATACTAAATATATCTGAGCCTCATAGTGCATGACATCTGGGCAAAGCCTGACATCATTTGGGGACAGAGGCACAAACACAGGTGTAGATTGGACATATTGCTGTCAGAAACTTAGACAGTCACTGATGTTACTGGGTGTGTTGTAACATATCCTTTAAGAGGAATATGAAGTCAGTAATACCAATGGATATTAGTATTTACTGACTGCATTCCCCAGAGTCCCTGACTGATTTTACAAGGACAACAACTGTCTGTGGAACAGACAAAACATGACAGGCAAAAATGTGGCCAGTCTGTGGACAGCATGCCAGTGGAGAGGTATGTCAGAGAAATATCACTGTCAGACATGATGTCACCCACTAAATGCATGTCTACACATACTCTGTCAACCTATCAACCCACCATGTGTATAACAGCACTGATGATGACATAGAATCTGTTCACAATCCTGGAAATATGTCCCCCATGTTGTTGTGCTGTCTCCAAATGTCCTGTCCTGTGGAGTATTCCCACCTACTGTCTGTGAATCTGTAACCCACCACCTCTGTAATGTCCCTCACACAGGCAAGTAAAAGGGCCAAGGCCCATATGAAGGACATCCCATTTGTTGGAGCTAGCAGCAGTGTCCAGGACCACAGGGCAAATCTATGTGGTCACCTACATAGTTGTATGTCCTTAGCAATACATGACATCTGCACATCTACACAGAGGACAGACAGAAAGAGGACAGCAAACATGTTATGAATTAGGATGAATGTTCTGAAGGATAGAAGTCTGAAACTGAAATGTATGCCATTACCACATGACAGCTGTCCTCAATGACATGGCCAAAAAACATAGTACTCCACGGTTAATATAATAATATCATATTAATATCCAATAAGGGATACATAAAAACATACAGCTGAAACAACAAGAAAAATAGTGTAGTACTCAGAGTCCCAGCTCTGCATGCAGAGGTCCATGGTAGGAGTACTACAATAGGCAATCTAATCTTACATAGAAAAGTAGTGTTAAAAGTACTAATTTCATAAAACAATATGTGTGGAATCAAATTCTACAGTCTATATGCTGATGGCCTGAAATTAGGTAAACTGATTACAAGTGTTACAGATAAAGCATGTCTGAAAAATAATTTGACTAAATTGACTGTTCGGGCACAGGAGAATAATATGTTGATAAATACATCAAAAACTAAGCATATGAGATTTGGGAGACATAAAATGAAAGGTGAATATTTAATACAGCATGCAGTGATTGAAACTGTAGGCTCATTTAAGGACTTGGGTATATGGGTAGATTCAGCTATGAGGTTTTCTAATCATATAAACCAATTGGCTAATGATAGTTATATTACTATATATTGTATAAAATATTTATAAAGTCTAGGAAATCAAACATAAAGAAGTCATTGTTTGTTAGTTACATTAGACCCAAACTTAAGTATGGAATAGCAATATGGAAACCCAACAGGAAAATAAGCATGAATAAACTGGAAAGAGTACAGCAGAAATATACCAAGGACATCCATGGATGTGAAAATCTAAGTTATTATGAAAGACTAAAATATCTGAACTTGTACAGTGTCTTTTACAGATATTTAAGAAGAGATCATATTCAGGTATATAGGGCATTTAGGGACAACTACGTCTGGGAATGTTTGGGGTTATCAAAAAGTACTAGAGAATCAGCAGACAACCTGTGAAGAAGATTCTATAGGCATGAGAAGTGTACTAATTGGTTCTCTGACAGAGCAGCTGATGCTTGGAATAGACTACCAAATTACATTAAAGCAAGTACTAGTTTAGATATTTTTTAGAACAGCCTGGACATTTATTATGGGAATAAGTGTTTTGGTATATTGGCAAGCTAGAAGGGCATTAATGCCCATGTTTGAAACATTTGTATGTATGTATGTATGTATGTATATATGTATATATATATATATATATATATATATATATATATATATATATATATATTCGTCCACCAGTGTACTGTAGCTGGTGTAACATGCAACTGTGAGTGTATATAACATGTGATACTACTCATGTATACAAAAATAATAAAAACAAAAAACTTGTGATACTACCCATGTATACCCAAGTGCCCTGTACAGTATACTCACACTCCTTGCTACTGTAATGAGCGCATATAAAAGCATGTTATGCACAGGAAATTAAATAAACCTATTACATGATGTCATTACTCTGCTATTTTATGAGACTGGAATGTGAACAATGGTTACCAGGGCTGAGCTATGCTTAGTAGATTTACACATTGCTTAAATGTGAATGATAACCAGTAGTTAGCTCTGCTATGTGTATTTGCGCACTGGTAAGTGTCGGTAAGCAAAGCCTACACAGTTTAAATGCCTATCGGTTTAACTGTGTTTTAGCACCACACAAACCCACACAAACCTACTTACAACTGCTTAAAAGTGCATTAATCACTCTGTATCCAGCAGCCCTTCTTCTGGCCAGCAACAAAATAATCAGCTGTGCTCAGACTTGAGCCCGGGATGCTATAAACCATAGTCACAGCTATTTATCACTATGCCATCTTAGCTGTGAGATGTTAGGATGTTTTTTAAAACATATCATGCAGTACAGTCAGTTTACAATAGGAAAGACACACTGTGCAATGAGGAATGATTGTTATCTACAAATATATACATGAAAGAAAATATATTTACATATTGAGAGAGAGATAGATATGTGTGGAGATACATATATATGTATAACAATATATAGATATATTACCAATAAATACTGACATGTATATATATATATATATATATATATATATATATGTATGTATATATATATATATATATATATATATATATATATATATATATATATATATATATATATATATATATATATATATATACATATAAAATATATATATATAATGTATATATATATATTCTAATATATATATATATATATATATATATATATATATATATATAATATATAAAATATACATATATATATATATATATATATGTGTGTATATATATATATATATATATATATATATATATATATATATATATATATATATATATATATATATATATATTATATGCATACATGTCTCTAAATACCCATACAAACATATGTTGCTAATAGACCACCCATAACTGGAGCAGCATGCACAGTTGGATAAGAAAGGAACCATGGCACTCACATCTGCCCCCCCCCCCCCAGTTCCAAATAATAAGTGAACAGTACACTGCTACAAAACCATGAGAGACCATACACAATGGCCAGACATATACAGTGACCTCTTAGCAAAACAACTACAATGAGTGAAGATAGTAAACAAAGATACAAACAGCCAATAATTCACACAAGTTCATTTTACTCTGATGTCTTTGCCAAAGCCTTCAAGGAGTAAAACATTACAAGAAATAATCGCCTTAATTAGATGAATCAGTTAACACTGCAATACATTTAAATACACAGCCTCCAATTACACTCCTCATTCAACCCCCTAGGGGATAAAGTATCACATTTAAAAACATACATTGATTCTGTACATAATTGTTTTTTATGACTGTTTTACCAAACTGAGAAATAGACTTTTTCCAAAGCAGTACCTTGTAACCCACTACGCTTAATTGCATGTATATATGCAGCCACCAATTACACTACTCATGCAACCCCCAGGGGATAAAGTATCACATTTAAGAACTTAAACCAATTCTGTACATAACAAATGTTCCTTCATGACTACTACCCCCATGGTGAGAATTACTGAAATGTACAGTTATAGAACTGTCTTCTTCCTCATCAGTAATATGTCTCACATGTTCTAATAGCCTAGTTTTAAAACACTTGTTACTCTCCCCCACAAAAAATATATTACAAGGACATCTAAGATCATTCTCCATACACCAACCTCTTGAATATACAGAGTCCCACATGTTGTCCACCCTTTCCCCTCAGCAGGAATGACAGAACAAAATAATGGTAGACCCTGTCTATCAACCTCCTACTGTATGGCATCTGTACCAAGCCTGACAGTTTGGGACAGAGGCCCAAAAACATGGCCATGCTTGAAATATTGCTGTTATACACTGAGGCAATTGCTGGTGTTACAGAGTTTGTTGTAACATATCTTTTCTGAGGGAAATAAAGTCTGAAAAACAAATGGATGTTGACATGTACTGAATGCAATCACCAGAGTATGCTACTGCTTTGCCAAGGACAACACCTGTCTGGGGAACAGACCAAACATAACAGGCAAACTTCTGGCCATTATGTGGATAGCCCTACAGTTGAGATATGCAGACACAGAACATTGTCAGACTGAAACACATGCAGAAGTACCATGTTCAGACAAACCCTGTTAAACAAGCAGTATTCAAAACATATAACAGCAATACTCACATTCTGCCCCTATGTCTTGAATCTTCTCCACCATTTAGTTGGCTTGTCTTCACAGGTCTTGTTCTAACAGGTATTAGCTCACGCACCTCCAGGATCTCTTCCTCACAGGTAAGGGATAGGGCCAATGCCCATATGGAGTACTCTGTTATAGGAGTGTGTTGCCATGACATTGGCTATTGGAATAACTACACAGCTGCTCAGCCTGCAATTAGCAACTGGGGAACACCAACTGGTTCTCAAGCCATCACATGCTCATGAACATTACCTACAAAGGACAAGCTGCCATCTATTCAAACTACCTCTGTCACAGACAGTCCATCAGTGCAACGCTGAAGTAGTGTGAGAAAAAATATATATATATCTGTGAAATATCCAGAAAAAAAGGTATGTGAAACAAGCAAGCATGTAATTGAATGCAGTAGGTGGTCTGTAATAATGGAAAATAGTGGTTTGAAATCATATGTCTCAACAAGACTTGCTGTACTGATGTACTGCTGAACAGCACTGATGGCCATAGCATGTGGCTCTGTCTGTAGTGACTAGGCCAGCTACTGGGATGTTGTACATATCCATAGGTTACCTATGCCTATAACTATGATACCCATTTTGTCTTGTAAATATAACACAACTATACCGAGTGTGTGCAGAGTAAAGTACTGCTGCAGATGTGTGTGTGTTGAACTGCATGTTATATACTGAGCTCATACCATTCAACTGTCCAGTGTTCTACACACTGACCACATGTGTGCCTCATATTTGTAGAGATTTAACCATAGAGTTGTGTTATGTCAGTCAAATCCTTGCCAAATCTGTGAAGACTGACATTAGAACACCCCCCTTCATTGCCCTCTGGCTTTTTCCATTCGGGATTGCCACAGTGGATCATCTGTTGCCATTTCAGCCTGTCCTCTGAATCTTGCTTGCTCATGCCAACCACCTGCATGTCCTCTCTCACCACATCCAGAAACCTTATCTGAGGCCTTCTTCTTACCTAGCAGCAACATCCTTACCATCCTTTTCACAATATACTCAGCACCCCTCCACAGCACATGTCCAAATGGATGTAATGCTGCCTCTCCAACACTGTCTCGTATCCATCCAACATGGCCTGAGCCTGTCATATACACATTGCTAAACCTGTACACCCATGTCACACCCAGTGCAAATCATAACATCAGTAACTCTGCCATGTGCAGCTCTGATCCCTGCCTTTTTGTCAGTGCCACTGTCTCCAACCCATATAATATGTAGACCTTACATATCACATTTACTGGTAGTCATCTGTCACATATCACTCCTGTCACCCTTCTCCACCCTCTCCATCCTGCCTGTACTCTCTTCTTCTCCTGTCCTCCAAAGTCCTCATTACTCTGAAATGTTGATCTCAATCATTTCAACATATCCACCTTTGCCAACTGTACTCCATGCATCCTCAACATTCCTCTATCCTCCCTCTCATTCACACACACATATTCTGCCTACTGCTGCTGACCTTCATTCCTCTCCTCCCTAGAGCATATTTCCACCTCTCTATGGTCTCCAAAAGCTGTTCTCTACTCTCAGTACAGATTACAATGTCATCTGCAAACAACATAGTCAACAAGGACGCCTGTATGATCTTGTCTGTCAACCTGTCCATCACCATTGCAAATCAGAAAGGGCTCACAGTCGATGCCTGATATCATCCCACTTCTACCATAAACACATACATCAATCCCAATGCAGACCTCAATGCTGTCACACCACCCTTGTACATATCCTGTACCACTCTTACATATATCTCTTCCACTCATGACTTCATCATACAATACCACAACTCCTGTCTAGGCACCCTGTCATATGCTTTCTGTAAGTCCAGAGAGACACAGAGCAACTACTGACCTTCCATGTATTCCACCAGTAACAGTCTCAGAGCAAACATCACATCAGTAGTGCCCTTTCCTCGCATGAATACCATAATACTGGCCAGTACTCCTGACCTCCATGCATATCCAAGCTTCCACTACTCTTACCCATAACTCCATGCTGTGACTGGTCAGTGTTATCCCTCTGTAGTTATCACAGCTCTGCACATCAACCTCATTCTTAACACCGTACCCAAGCACTTTCTCCCCACTCCTCATGCAACCTCACACTTCCCAAGATATCCATAAACAGTCTGGTTAACATACCACTGCCATTTCCCCTAAACAACCCCATGTTTCCACAGCTGTGCAGTGTGGACCAACAGGCATGCCTGAATTCATCCTCTTCATAGCTATCCTTACATCCTTCTTGTTAAGCCATTGCACTTCGTGATTCACCATACCCACATCATCCAACCTTTTTTGTCTCATTCTCTTCATTCATCAGCCTCTCAAAGTACATTGTCCATGTGCTCAACCCACTCTACTCGCTTGTGAGTACATATACATCATCATCCTTTATCATCCTTATCAGCTGCACATCTTTCCTAGCTCAGTGCATCTGTCCAGCCAATTGGTACAAATCCTTTCATCCCTCCTTAGTGTCCAACCTGTCATTGAACTCTTTATATGCCCATTCTCAGCCTTTGCCACCCCTCTCTTTGCCATGCAATCATCTCCTCATACTCCTGCCTACTTTCCTCATCTCTCTGACAATCCCACTCCTTCTTCCCCAACCTCTGTCTTTGTATAGTCTAGTACTTCCTCAGTCCACCAACAGGTGTCTTTGTACTGCTTCCTCCAACATGTCACCCCAAGCACCAGTCTAGCTGTCTCCCTTACCAGCTCTCCTGTACTTAACCAGATATTTGTTAAATTGTCACTGCCACCCAATGTCTGTCTCAACTCTTCCCTGAACTCCACCTCACAAGCACACTTTTCCAGTTCATGCCATTTGATCCTTGGTGTAGCCCTCCCTCCTCCTCATCTCGATTACCAACATCATCTCACATACCAGCATTCTCTGCTGCCTAAATACACTTTCCCCTGTCACCACTTTACAGTCGCCAATCTCCTTCAAACTGGCCCTCCTACATTGGATATATTCCACCTGTGTGCATCTTATTCCACTCTTGTATGTCGCCCTATGCTCCTCCCTCATGTTATAGTGCATATTCACCACAGCCATGTCCATCCTTTTTGCAAAATCCACTACTATCTCACTGTTTCCACTCCTTTAAACACCATACATACCCATTAAATCCCCAGCCCCTCTGTTCCCTTCACCAACATGCCCATTGATATCTGCTGCAATGACCAGTCTGTAACCCTTGAGTACAGTCATCACCACATCATCCAACTGACATCACATTTCTCTTTCTCATCATCACACAACCAACTTGCATAGCATATGCACTAACAACAGTCATCATTACACCATCAGCTTACAGCTTCAGAAACATCACTCTGTCAGACACTTATGTCATCCTCCAAAAACACTCTTGGCATACTGTTCCTTCAGCAGAAGCCCTACCCCCTTCCACCTCCAGTCCACACCTTGATAGTACAATTGTGACCTGCCTACCATACACTCAGCCATAATTACCTTCCATGTGGTATCTTGCACACACACACACAATATTTCAACCATCCCCTGGCCATCATATCAGCTAGCCTGGTCCCTATACCACTCATACTGCTAACATTAACAATTCTTACCCTCAGTACCACCCCCCTAGCCTTTCCCCTCTCTTCCTGACATATGACTGTTGGATATCCTCCAGGGGATGCCTGTCAGTGCAAAGGCTACTGTGCTATTGAATGACACAAGTATGTTACAGCAATATTGAGACATTGTCACTGATTTTGTTCCATTGCACCCATGTATGCTTAGCATCCTACAGGTGTCCTGCTGTAACAGGTTGAGAGGGATGACTGCACAGCAAAAGTGTGAATTTAGTTGGCCATACTGACATAGAACAGACATGTATATGAGGTATTAGCTATGCACGTGTCAGTATGAGTAGGTGTATGTGTCCACCTCATGAAAACAGACATGGGATGAAAAATGACAGTTAAAAAAGTTGTACATGGTGTACACATGTGTAATCTTAATTACTGTGCACCCAAAAGAGTGACATTTCAACAGCTACTGGTGGTTTCATTGCCCTTGGCACAGCCATGGTTAGTACAATAAGCATGATTCTCATTACTAAATTGGAGAGGTGTCCAACTATGTAATGACTTTGTGTCCATGCCCACTATAAACAACTGATTGAACACATACATGGCTGTATGGACTCAGCAATACCTTACTTGTCATACTTACCTCCACCAACATAGATTAATCCCCTTTGCTGGACAGCAGCATTACACAAACCACAGGCTTGGTCCCTATAGTGGCTGTACAGGGCAAAGTAGGGGCAGGAACCAACCTGGCATCAAGTCAGCCATTGTCTGAACAAGCATATAAGGTCACATGTTGATTACTCTAAGGCCAACTGTGAGTACAAATTGGAGACATCCACCAGGGGCAATCACAAGGCCATCTTCCCATATGTCTGCATTCTCATGGGCAACATACCAACTCAGCCTGTAATGGTAGCCAATTAGATCACATACACACAACATAGCTACAGGCAACCTGATGCAGATAAGGTTAGGGCAAACAACCCCCCTGGCTCAGCATCACTATAGGTGGATATGTACTGCACCCACACTCCTCCCCTCATCACCAGTGAGCAGGCACATATTGCCTACTGAAAGGTAACAAATGTAAGTATCCATGGGATGTCATATCATTCATGTCTGCATCCTACATGAACTCAGGCATGTGCTCCCAGCTGCATCACACACTGTAGTCACACCAAGCCACAGCACCATCCACACACCATCTGCATAGAAGATGGCTAATATCATCCATTTAAACAGACCTGACTGAGGAATGACGGATTATGTAAACAACTTGCCCTCTCTGCATGCAATATGACTCATCAGGGCTGGGAGTGCAATGTAAGCTGATACTGTGCTGATAAATTACAGGGTTATGGTGTGGTTGTGAGTGTTGGCTACTGGTATGGTTGTGAGTTTTGGCTACTGGTATTCAAGGTACATATGCAGGTACTGGACATACTGTTGCCAAATATATGGGGTCCTGTGATGTGTTTCCCTGTTAGTGTCTACCGGGTGCAATGTCACATCACTGGCATGAAAACTTTTCACCAGTGGAATGCAACCTGATAATGGAAGCCATAATACAGAAGCACACAGTACTGTTGGGCCAAGGCCAGCAACATCTGTGGGAAAGGACCAGCCTGTGGGATGACCCTGTCCACAGGGAAATTAGGTGGGCTTGCGCGCATGTACATATGAGCAGGTGAGGCATCATGCCACCAACCTTATATGCCATGCCTGGCAAAAGGCTGCTGCTGTGGCCAGGGACCCCACAACCACAGGTGGGAGCCCAGCCATGCAGCCCCCACTGAAAACAAATGAGGAGCTCCTTGCCAAGCTTGGGCCACCCATCAGAGTACAACACCAGGGTACAAAGCCCCACTTGCTGAAGGTGGGTGGCACCCACACAATGGACAAGGAGCATGCAGGTAAGGTCCCAGTGGGGATTAGTAGACTACTTATGAGACATACTTGTATTTGTACAGTATCTATATTCATGTGCCAGGTCAGATTGCAGTTGTGGATGGGGATTTCTAATAGACAGAAGTGCAAATCTATGATGAAGGACAGCAAATTGTGTAGTATTGGGTGTTGTACTGTAAATGTGCTGACATGCTGATGTGAGTCTGCTGACAATTCCTGTCTGGCACAACTACATAGGTCACTATGGTCTGCATATGTGACAGCAGCCTGAAGCTGGTGAGTATGGAATTGTTCAGCTGTGCTTTGGCAATACCCCAGGCATGTGGATGGCATGCAAGTTACCATGCACACAACTATGACTAATAGCCATATTGCTTTATGTGCATGTTCACTTGTGGTGGGGGTAATTGTATTGCATCACAGTGGTCACCACAGGGGCCTATCTGAAGAGAATATAACATTCCTGTAACATACCTTACAACCTGTCAGTGCAAGATGTCTAGACAGACACCAGCAAAATGTGCTGGACAAACTGACTAAGGTAGGGACATGTGTGAAGCATTACTGCTATACAGTGGATATAAAATGTATACACACACCTGTTAAGATGACATTTGTTTCTAATATATACTGATTGAGATAACAATATGTCAGTAGACACCTTTCCCAATCTTTAATGTGACCCCTGACATGAACAATTTACTTGTAAAACCAAACATCTGGACTCATATATTGCACCTACAAGACTGGACAAGTGTGAGGGTAGCAACTGTAGTATCAGTATGCTGTTTCAGTCACTTATGATACCTGATGCTGGCATATGTGTCAGTACACTCACTGTGGCCTATCTGGCAACTATATCACACACATGGGCATTGTTAAGGCAGACAGAGCACTAATAGGTTCCAAACATCTGGATGTTCCAGACACATATGTACAGAGGACTGGCATGGCCTGTACAATGGTTTAAAATTCTGCATGTGAGGCAGATGCCATTACCACACTATATAAAGTAATGGCATCAGGAGGTGATCACCTGCCATGTATGGTACACACTTCAAAATGGTATCAGCCACACAAGATATGATCCACACACACACCAGTATTGAGATTAGAACTCCTACATATTGATTTATGTCTACTATGGCATTACACAGTTATCAGACACACCACAGAGCTTATACAATTTTACCTACTACAAAGGCACTTCTAAAGTGAATTACATCAACAGGACTACTAAATTGGAGTGAGGGGAAGTGTAAAGGATGGTACAGAAGTCAAAAATGGTATAACCCACACAGTACATGATTCTTACACTCACAGTTGCTAGTATTGGGATTAGAACTCTTTCCTATCTAGTTATGTCTACTATAGTGTTGCATATTTATCAAATGAGCCACAAAGCTTATATAATTTTACCTAGTCCAAAGGTACTTTGAAGGTGAATGACATCAACAGGACTACTAAATTGGAGTGAGGGGAAGTGTAAAGGGTCATACACAAGTCAAAAATGGTATAACCCCCCCCCACACACACACACACACACACACACACACACACACACACACACACACACACACACAGTTTCCAGTATTGGGATTAAAACTCCTGCCGATCTAGTTATGTCTACTATAGCTTTATGCAGTTATCAGATGTGCACAGAGCTTATACAATATCACCTACTCCAAATGTACTTCTAAGGTGAATTACATCAACAGGACTACTAAATTGGAGTGAGGGGAAGTGTAAAGGTTGGTACAAGTCAAAAATGGTATAACCCACACAGTACATGATTCACACACACACACACACACACACACACACACACACACACACACACACACACAAACACACACACACACACACACACACACACACACACACACACACACACACACACACACACACACACACACACACACTCACACACACACACACACACACACACACACAGTTGCTAGTATTGAGATTAGAACTCCTGCCTATCTAGTTATGTTTACTACAGTGTTACGCAGTTATCAGACATGCCACGGAGCTTACGCAATATTACATAGTCCAAAGGTACTTCTAAGGTGAATGACATCAACAGGACTACTAAATTGTTAGTGAGGGGAAGTGTAAAGGGCGGTACACAAGTCAAAAATGGTATAACCCTCACAGTATATGATTTTCACACACATGCAGTTGCCAGTATTGAGATTAGAACTCCTACCTATCTAGTTATGTCTACTATAGTGTTATGCAGTTATCAGACATGCCACATAGCTTATACAATGTCACCTACTCCAAAGGTACTTCTAAGGTGAATGATATCAACAGAACTACTAAATTGGAGTGAGGGGAAGTGTAAGGGGGGGGTACACAAGTCAAAATGGTAAAAGCCACACAGTACATCATCCTCTCACACACACAGACTTGCAAGTACTGAGATTAGAGCCCCTGCCTCCCCAGTTATTTGTACTATAGTGTTACATAGTTACCGCACCTGCTACAGAGCTTACTAGACTTACAACTGGCCAAAGGTGCTGATAACCACAGTTGAAGTAAAGTATTACAGGTGGCAGGAAGTCTGCCTTCATTTTCTCCTGTATATCTTGCTAGTTCTTTCTGTCTTGCACTTCAAATAGCATTATAGCTTTGCACTTCAATAGGTTATTGTATCAATAAATGTATCACACTCATACCTCTCAACCTGGAAACATAAAAAATCTGGACAAGGCCCATGAAAAATAGGTACAAATCTGTACGCTGATTAACATCTAATTTGTCTACATAATTATGTAACCCCACCCACTCCAATGGAATTGTGGGATATCAACTTTCAAATGCAAACTGAAGAACAGACAACCAAAATATGACACCACTGACCTCCTGCAGCCATTCTAATGTCCCATTACCTGGCAATTTCACCCCATTTACCATAAACACTGATGCGTGCATACTGCTTTACCTCTACAATGATTATTTGGATTTTATTTTGACATCTGCTAAACAAAGCAATACTGTCTCAATGAAAATAGACTTGGCATTAAAACTTCTCTACCCTTGAAACTCACATTTATTGAAATAGCATCTGAAACCCACACCACATCCAAAGAAAATGCATCTGGCCAGTGGTGGATAAAGATTACCTTTGGGCCATTTTCAAATCATTGGCCCCTTACACACAAAACAAGAAATATATATTTGTTCTTTTCTTTGATACACCTTCCTGACTTTATGAAGTTATATTCCTTGTATAATACAACACACTTGTAGATCACATTTTAAATTTATTGTTTGATCATTTTTCCAGTAAGCTGTACTGTAGGCAATGAAACAAAATGCATGCACCAATAATGACAAAACTGCCAAATTCAGAACATTTCCATTGTAAATGTCTACTTCCACGTCCACACTATAAATATAATGACAGTGGTGCAAGCCATAGGCATCTTGCACAGCTTCTTGCACTTATTTTCAAGTTCATTTTTTTTGGGGGGGGGGCAAAATGTCAAAAACCAGGGACACATTTTAAACATTGCTTGTATAATTTTGGAAAGCTGCTAAAATAAAATGTTATTACCACCATGCATGTCACTATGCACTACAGTCAGAGCAACATACCACTATGCCAAATCAGCAGTTTCCTAAAAAAATAAGAAGACTGAAACATAATGGCTATCATTTACTGAATTCAGTTCTCACCATAGCTCTCAATCTCTTAGCACAAAAAACCTGGACAAAGCCAATATGGGGGAATACAAATTCAGTTCTCACTTCTCACTCACCATAGCTCTCAACTCTTAGCACAAAAAACCTGGACAAACAACAAAGCCAATAATAGGGGAATACAAATTCTGTTCTCGATTTCTGCAAATTGAATTATCTGCATTTTTACTGTTCACTAGTTTTGTCCTCCAGGATAATATATGGAAGGTAGAAGGCAAAGTCAGTGCTGGAAAGCACAACCATACATATGAGTGTTTATTTACGAAGTAATTAAACCTACCTTCACCTTTTCTGAGTATACCTCTCAACTTCTTATCACAACACAAGTCGTCTGGACATACCTAAAATAATGGGGGCATATATAGGAAAGAGACGTGTTTTAAATATTGCTCTTATAAACTTAGAAAGTTGCTGGAATGACAGGATTTATGCTAGCATGCATTTTCTGAGGGATAGGAAGTCTGAAACTCAAATGTATGTCATTATTTAGTCACATTAATCCTCTGTGATTTGCCAGAAGAAATTCACAAATTTTATGAGGAACAGACCAAAATATGAGACAAAAATCTGGGTGTTCTGTGAAAATCTGAACAATTGAGTGATATGTTTCTGAATCTAAAACTAAAATGAGTTTTGATCATTGTCCTCCAAAAGGGCATTTAACTTGTGGCATGACAGAGGCCTGCAGTATATGATAACCATTGTATTCCCTGGGAACATAATAAATCAGACCGTAACTCAAAATGTGAATAACCCTTTCTGTACAAAAGATAGACAAACATGAATGTCCCTTTGCATACTCATTCAGCAACAAATAAGAAGAATGAGCAGTTCAAACATGCAGCTTATTACACAGATTATTTAAACATTTCATAGGATTTTTTAGAAATATCGTTCAACATTTTTATTGTCTGTGCAGCTGCAACTCAGAAAATTACCTAATAATATGGAATGATAGTGGAGAGTTTTTGTTTTCCCACTGCAAGACAATGCTTGCCATCAGCTTCTAGCACCCTTTTAACTACAACAGGACCATTTTCGCCCAAGCAAGATTAGTGGTACTGCAGAGGGCACCTGTATTTATCATACTCAAAGTATGGTCTGCTGACTCTTGCAGCACATGTATTGTATCCTTCAGGGGCCATGTTGGAGACTCATTTACATAAGGAGAATCAGAGCATTCAAACACCCTATTTTTTCATGATCCCTGATAGGACAAAAGATGGTGGCTGGAATCTTCACTGGCACTTTGCTTCTGACCATTTAGCTCAATTGCATTTTATGCCATGAGCAAAACCCTGGTCATGTGGCGTTACCATTTATGAACTGTAGCCTTAAGCTGAAAATTGCTGTTTTCACATTTCAAATAACATTTCCATTGTTTTTTATTTATGGTTATTCTTTCCATGAATAAGAAGATGAGTCAGTGTACCGATGGAACAGCAATACTTGTAGTTACGTTTTCTGTGTTATGTGCAAGCACCTTCATACTTCCCTCTTTGATTATGTGATATAGTATATTTTTTAATATTCCCATGACTGTATTCATGGTGGATTGACAATTCTTGTTGATTCGCCAAAATATATTTATTTTACTGCCATACGTGATGCATGGACATGTTTTTCTTTTTTTGAGGAAGAATAATTCCATTTTTATTTATTCTTTTTTGGCAAAAGGAATTATATAATTCACTGAAATCATTTCAATGAAACCACTATCATAGAGCAAATGAAAGCCACATTTATTGAAATAACAAAACACAAAAGTGCCTGTGTATGAACACACACACACATACACACACACACACACACACACACACACACACACACACACCTTCGGTAAATCCAAACCTGGGTCCAAATGAAATGAACGGCTGTTCATGCACAAGAGCTCTGCTGTTCAAAATCACTGTGAAGTGCTGCTGTTAAAACGAATGAGCCCTGGGGGGGAGTGGCCAAGATGAGCACAGAGTAGCAGCTTTTCTTATCAGCTCTGCCTTTACAGAACTTTATTGACAGGAAATATTGATATAAACCTCCCTAATAATAGTTTTTTTTATTTTAATTAATTCTTTAAAATATATATTAGGGTAGTATATAAAAAATTTCAAGTAGATTTTAAGTTTTCCTGTCAAAGTTACACTTGGAAGTACTACAGTAAAAGAACAGGATGAGCTTCACTAAATCTTCTCATCAAGAGACAACTATAAAAAAAGAACGACAGTCATTACTAACTACTATTCAGGAACTTAGTGTTAAGATAGACATAATGGATATAAAAATTGACAATTTCAAAGAAAAGTGTTCTCACCAAATGGACATTCTACATGAAGATTTATTGCAACAGAGGAAGCAGATTTCAGGAATGGAAACTGCATTAAGTGATATGGATAACAGATTTCAGGAGAGTGAACATAATGTTGAGTTCTTGTTAAAGCAAAATTCTCTTCTTCAGACAAAGGTTGATGACCTTGAGAACAGGTCCCGTAGGAATAATGTGAGAATTTTTGGCTTACTGGATAACATAGAGGGAAATAATATGGAAAAATTGTTATCTTCCTGGTTGCCTGAAGTACTTGAACTGCCGGAGGCTCTTTCATATGGTATTGAAAGAGCCCATAGATCAATGGTGACATCTAAAAACACCAAGAGTAATTATACTAAATCTGTTATTGTAAAGTTCCTGTCAGCCCATGATAAGGAAAGGGTACTAAAGACTGCATGGGAAAAATCCCCAATCAAACTGAAGGACAATATTATATGCTTTGATAATGACTATTCTTCTTCAGTATTATCAAAAAGGAAGATTTTCTTGCCTTTAGTCAGAGAACTAAAAAAGAATAAAATAAAAACCCATTTGCTTTTTCCTGCAAGACTGAAAATATTTTATCAAGATGGTTTTAAAATTTTTGACGACCTAGACAATGCAATAACTTATATAAAATTTAATAACATACTGGAAAAAGTAGATGCAATGGAGTGGGTCAGTCCTAGTCTTAAAAGGAATGCTGAGAACAACACTTGTAAAACATTTGACCCTAAAAAAAAAATCAAAAGATGAATCATAATAAGTACATATTTGCACTTGATTCACTCAGTTGGGGAAATGAAACCGGACAGCCAGGTGAGCTTTTGGTATTATATTTAATATAATGTAAATTGGTTAACTAAATAGTTGTCTATTTTGTTTTGTAGAATAGTCATTTGTTGGGTTTTTTTTTTCATTTGTACTATTTGTTTAAGATTAATTACCTTAATGTTTATTGGTTTGATTCCCATGGATGCAGTGATTCTCCTGTCTCGGATATCTATGCTTCCGGATGTCTTGTAGTGGTGCTTATCATTAGGGGGCATATTTGTTTATCTTGATTTTGGTTCTTATAGTGGTTGGAAAACTTTTATTTAGTTATAATTGCTGTTGTATTTTAGTTGATTTATGGTTAATTGTTTGATAAAGGAATCTTGTATGATGGCCTGATGTATAGTTGCAGAATTGCTGTGCTAGTGATGGTACTTCTGACTTGGGATGTGAGTGGCAGTGTGGCTGGAGTAATGGTAAGGCTTTGTTGTCGTTTCTGAGTTGTTGGTGTTTTATCTGGAGGCTCTGGTTTGGTGCTCTAGCACTATAGAGACATGTGTGGTGTTGTTTGTGTTAATTGTATGTTTTGGTGCCTGTGTGCTTTGGTTGGAGATTAACCGGAGAGTCTGGTTGATAGTGTGGTGAAGCTTTGCTTGATAGCTGTCATTGCTTCGTGTTGTGTATGCGAGGTTTTTTTTCTTTCTTTCTCATCTCTCTCGGTATAGAGGGAGTCTCGAGACATTGCCTTATATGTAGTTAAGTAATATTTTACTTACCATTTCCCGCCGGAACTTTGAAAGCTTTATCTTCATGATGAGCTCGAGACTATGATATCCATCACGGCTGGAAAGCTCAGAGCTTTCTTAAAACGTCATCATGAAGGTGTCGGAAGTAAATTGATTTTCTGATCCTCACCGGGAAGCTACTGACTCAAATTCATTTCCTCATACAGCATACGGAAAGAAGATATAACTAGATTACTACTTTCAACTTATTGTAAGACATTATATGCAATAATCTCTTAAATAAATAGGGATTATACTACGCATGTAGCCTAAATACTTTTTCTGATCCTCATAGGTATTCTTGAGCCTTATGTATCTATAAACGAATAGTATTCTCATAAAATATTTGCTTTATGTATGACAAGGGTGCCGATATCTTGATGAGAAATACTAGTTGTGATGTGTGCATTTTTGGAAGGTTTAATAACGCTACAAGCTGTTTATATACTTGTGTTACATGTACATTTTTTATAACTATTGACTTGCTGAGAAAATATTCATGAAGCATTTATCAAAATGTTAAATGTATAGATGTATATAATAGGTTATCTCAGTTATTTTATGAATGCATTTGTGTAATAGGCTGATAGGGATGTACCACATAGACAGCAATAATATTGCAAGGACAGGTACATTAAAAATAGTTAGATCTGTTTATCATTAGAAAATGTGAAATTTTCATCTTTTGTTTTGTTAATGAAATAGCTTTTCAAAATTCAAAGATAGTATAAGCTATAATTGAATAATAAAAAGCTCATTATATTTAAATAAGCCTTTTATATAGTATACAGGAGCTATTTACGCACCTTGCTTCTTTGAACTAATATGAACTTTTCACTAGTTTTCAGTATTATGATGATGGACCCTTTGAGGTAACTCAAATTAATGCAATGAATGGAAGATCAGACTTTTAAGGTTTATTAGTCACTCTTCTATGAGAGACTGCACCGGGGTGTTTGGTTATAAGAAAACTAGCAGGATGTTGTTGGTTTTACTTCTTGATGAGTAATCACTATATTTGGTTTCTGGCAAAGAAATACAGTGTTCATTTCTTTCAGAACAATCAGTATATTAGTTGATTATTAATAAAATCACTTTTACTAGCATCTTATTTATTAGCTGCCAATGTTAGTGGTTATTGAAGGCCCTTAGGTGATTCATTTACAACTATGTCCCAGTTAGCTGATCACCTATGGCAGTACTATATATCACACTTCAGCCTTTATTAGCCATATTTCGGTAATAAAATAATGTCATAGTCTCTTTTTAAGGTTCTTATCAAATGTGATTACTTTAAAACAGAAGAGTGAACTAATAGATCATAGTAGTTCTTAATAACCTACTAACTAATGTAAGAAAATTCTGTACTTTATTCCTAAGATGTAGCTGTCATTGATTTACTAATTGACACAACATTATATCTATACATTTGGTTCATACAAAAAATTGTTTATGTTATTGATGAGAAGCCTTATTTTTATAATTATGACTATAGACATTTAGGCAGGTGCTGATCGGATGCTGCTTTTGATAGGAGGTCAATTCGAGTGACTGATGTCATTCGAGTTAGGAGTTTTAAACTCCATAGGGGTTCGGGTTGGTTATTTTGTTTCATGTTTATGGTATAAATATTTTCTAATAACTTTTCAGATGTTCATATCTTATGTAGTAGGAAACAACCTTCATTTTAAGAATATGATATTCTTACACTATGTTTGTTCTAATGATCATAATAGTATTCCTATTAGATATATTCTTGTGCATTTCTTAGATCAGTATGTTTATATTTACATCATTTAATTTTCAATGACTACACTAAAAGGTATATCAGTTAACATTAATGGTTTAAATAATCCTAATAAAAGGAGGAATTTAACTAGATATCTTAAGTTACATAAATCCCGGTTAGTATTTTTACAAGAAACTCACTTAATAACAGAGGATATATTCAGACTTGAATCTAAAACATATAAGATTTTAGTAAGTTCTGAACATACTAAGAAAAAGAGAGGAGTAGCTATCCTATGGAACAGCATAATGCCTTTTCCTAAAATAATAGATATATATAAGGATAATAAAGGAATGTTTTGTGCAGTCACCATAGAAATAAACAGTAAAATTTTCACATTGATTAACATATATTGGATCCCAGGGATAGGGATAAACACAGTGAAACAACATCTCGATCAAATTTTACTATTCTCTAAAGGGAACATTATTTTGGCAGGAGATTTCAATTGTATTCTAGATTACAAAGACTCTAGTACTAATGGGAAGAGAAGAATATCTACATCATCTAAATTATTAAAAGACTTTTCAGATACTTATTTTTTGAAAGATATAAATTATTTTGCAGATACTACTTCTTTGTTTTACACCTTTTTTTCTCATAGACATAACTGATACTCGAGGATAGATAGAGTTTTTATTTCTAATAATTTAACAGATTCCTTAAACAAATCAGCAGTTATTTCATGTCCTTTATCAGGTCATAATTCTATAATTTTTGAAGTGGTAGTCAATCCAAATTTTAATATTCATATAAAAAGGATCCCAGCTTATATCACAAAATTAAAAGATTTTAATGATTTCATTTCTACAGAAGTACATAATTTTTTAGAACTTAACAATACTAATGATATATCAGAAATTTACATATGAGATGCCCTAAAAGCTTATCTATATGGTAGGATATTGAATTGGTACAACAAAAAAAGAAAGCTTGGGATGAAGAGCTGCAAGATATACAATGTAAATTAGACACTTTAAAACTTAGTAATATGGGTGATAAAGATATATCAGATAAAATAAAATAAATAAATATGTTAAATAATAAATATCTAGAAATATTAAAACATAAAACTATGATCAATATAGAAAAATTCAAGTTTATAAATTTCTCTTCTAACCCTAAATCCTTAAAAATTCTTGCTAATAAAACGAAAAGATTAAATAGATGTAATCATATTAATGAAATATTCTCCACTAAAAAAGGAAAAATGGTATCGGAAATTCATAATATATTAACTGAATTTAGAGAGTTTTTTATAAACATCAACCAAACAACTACAGAAATTAACTCTAAAGAGGAAATAAAAACATTACTTAATAAATACACTAAAACAAGACTTTCAGAGGAACAATGGATTTCTATTGATAAACAAATATCTTTCAAAGAACTTCAAACTCACATTACCAAATTAAAGCAAAATAAAGCACCAGGTAATGACGGCATCATTCCTGAAATTTACAAATTACTACCTATAAATGCTCTAAAATTGCTTTATAAAGTATTTATTCTTGTTCAAGACAAAAACATAATTCCACCTTCTTGGAAATACACTTTTATTTCTCCTATTTTAAAATCTAACAAAGATCCCTCTAAGTGTACCTCCTATGGACCCATCTCCCTATTAAACACTGATTACAAATTATTTATGTCCATTTATGCAGAAAGGCTTAAAACACTTTTACCCAAATTAGTTGATAGTGATCAAACGGGGTTTATAATGAAGAGAACTTCATATGATAACATTAAAAGAATATTAACTTTAATTGATTCGGTGAAAAATCTTAAAACAAATTTAACCCTAGTTAGTTTAGATATAAATTGTGCTTTTGACTCAGTTGCATGGGAATATTTGTTTACTCTATTAAAGGAATTAAATTTCTCCAATAATTTTATCAATCTTATCACTCTGTTATATGAAGGTAGCCAAGCTTATGTTAAAATTGGCACTAGTATATCTCAAAATATACCAATAGTAAAAGGTACTAAGCAAGGGTGTCGTTTATCCCCTCTTTTATTTTCATTAGTTATGGAACCATGGGCAAATTTAATAAGACATGATACAGATATTGAAGGATACAAGTTAAACCCCACTATATCATCTACAATACAAATGTTTGCAGATGACATATTGATTACTCTTGAGAGCAGAAGGGAATCTATACAAAAACTTTTTAAAAACATGGAATATTTTCAAAAAAAATTCCGGCCTTACTTTTAATAATAATAAAACACAAATTCTTTTAACAGGTTAAAAAAATGCAACATACCTGATGAATATAATGAATATATAGCTATGTCTCAACAAATAACATATTTAGGTATAATTATTACTAACAATATTAAAGATACCATTCAAATAAATTATAATAAAAGTCTATTACAGATAGAATATTTAATAAATAAATGGAACAAATTACCCTTTTCTATGGATGATAAACTTTTAATAATAAAGATGATCCTTCTCCCCAAAATCTTATATATAATTCAATCTTTATCTATACCTACTTCTTACCAAATAATTAAAAAATGTAATTCAATGATTCAGAAATTTTTGTGGTTCCCAAATAAGCCAAAGACTGCATTAACATACCATACGTATAATTGGAATAATGGGGGTATGGCCTTACCAAATTTAGAAATGTATTCAATTTCATCAGTATTCAATACAATCTCTCATCTCATTGATGTGGAATATACTGCTAAGTGGAAAGAGTTTATAGAGGTATTGTCACAAAACACCAAAGATATAAACAGTTCCTATAAGCTAAATATAATTAATAATCCATTTATTTGGAGGTTAAAAGATTATATTTCTGAATTTTCTTCTCTGAGTTTTAACTCTAAGTATATAGTTTTTCTTTTAAAATCATTTAAAATTTTTATATTTAAATATAATATATATAAGGATTGGCTTTTTTTTACTCTTCCCTATAGCCTACACACACAGATCTATTTTCTCTTCAGATTTACAAAAATGTCTATATTTCAGCAAAAGCATTTAACATTTTGGCACCATATGATGATAAATAATGAGATAAAATCCAATAGTTTACTCTTGGAAGAGTATAAACTTGATTCCTGTTTATGGTTAGAGCTTCAAGAAGCTAGACAATATGTATTAAATAAATTGGATTCTATGTCTCCTATAATTAGGGAAAAAATTCCCAAGCTAATACAATATATGATTTTATCAGTTTTGCATAAATCTCCTGCTAATAACACGTTATCAAACATTTATAGGGCAATTAAATGTGATTTAGATACACATTCAGATAATTATTGGAAATATTTTTCTTTAATTAATAATAATCCCCCTTCTGAGAAAGACAAATTTAATATTTTACAATCAGCAAGTATGACTACTTCTTCTTTAAAATGGAAATTATTCACATGGAGATTTTTAAATAGATCATTTATCACTGCTCATAATATAAGTATATTTTCTAAAAAGAATATAACATGTTGGAGATGTAATATTGAATTGAATGCTGACTGGTCTCATATGTTTTATAATTGCATATATTTAAGAAAATTTGGGATGATATTAATAATTTGTTGCAAACTATTTTTACTGATAATTTCTTTATATCTAAATCACTTGTTTTATTTAATACTCCTGTTCCTGATTGTGTAAAAGAGAATAAGTACCCTTTGGTTTGGTCTGTACTATCTATAGCTAGAAAAACAATCACTAAGAATTGGAAATCTAGTACAGCACCTACATTTTTGGAATTTAAAAATATACTCCTTGAAACGTGTAATTTGGAAATGTTAACTATTAAATCTAGATCATCTAGGAATACTACATTATATAATTCATGGAATATCATCTATGAACTTCTAGAAAAATAGTTTATTAATTTATGTAAACAGATGATTTTTATTAATCCTACAGCTACATTAAGAATTTTTTTTTTTTGCATGATGAACGTCTTTGTACATAGTTTAGTTACATTGGTTTATATATTAGAAAGTTTGTTTTTTAATTTCTTGTTTTTTAACTTTAAAGAAAAAATGTTATAATTTCATGGAAATATTTGTTCATTTTAATAATTATTTAATAAAATTCTTTGAAAAAAAAAACAAGCGAGCCCTGTAATCCACAACGAGCACTGTTGTTAATTCCCTGGCCCCTTCTGTTAAAATGAACGGCCAGCCAAGATTTCTAAAATGAGCGCTGTTGCTGTTAATTCCCTGCTGTTAAAAAGAATAGCCAAGATTTCCAAAATGAGCGCTGTTACTGTTAATTCCCTGCTGTTAAAACAAACGGCCAAGCTTTTCCGCTCACATTTGCAGCCAGACCAAGAGCCGGAAATGATAATGTGAGCTCCTTGAGCTCAATTCCTACTGGCTGGTAGCCCTGATCGAGCTGACATCATCATGCACGTGATGACATCAGTTTCAACAGCGCGGTATATAAAAAATTAAAAAAATAAATGAAAAAAAAATCGTAAATG
The DNA here is from genome assembly GCF_019279795.1 of Protopterus annectens. Lineage (NCBI taxonomy): Eukaryota > Metazoa > Chordata > Ceratodontiformes > Protopteridae > Protopterus > Protopterus annectens. Next base: position 215,190,699 of record NC_056736.1, on the reverse strand, counting down.
AAGGGGTGCCACTCGGGAATCGTGGCAACCCTGCATTTGGACCCCAAAACTCGGTAAAAAAACGAGTAATTCAGTATGATTGAGAGGTATGATCACACCTGGGAGCCATTAACAGTACTCATTCATCATGGAATTAGCCCCAGTACTTACTACTTATGACCACCCCTCCTGGTATGATTGAAGTGCAGTTTTCTTTGCTTTCACCCATTAACCTGGTGCACTTGTCCATCTTGAGGCACTGTTGCAACTGCCTCATGTACACAGACAACCCTCTCCTCTAAACTCCAAACACTCAGACCAGTGAGAGTTACCCCTATATCACCAAATGTGGAAATATGCACTCTCCAGCAAAGACTAAACTAGCTGGTCAAGAGGATAAGATCAACACCTGCATCACATCATGTGGACCACATAGCTCGCCACAACACCCACTATGACAGTCCTGACATACACTGAAAAGCCACAAACCCACCTTCACGGAGGCACTCAATGGACATTTACACAAACAGCACAGACCAGCAAGACAGAACCACTCAGACACCATGACATACCACATGCCAACGGACACATATGTCACATACGCAGTGTGCCCCTCAACCTAAGCTCCTAAGGCTGACCACCTTGCATAATACAGTAATCATAGGTGACAGTACTGCGGCACACAGATGTCCCACTCATTATGTTGATTATGGAAGAGGGAACAGCCAACTGTCTATCATGTGCCAGCATCCAACACATGACACACCCAGTCAGGCCCCTCCACAACAACTACAACTGTCACTCTGTCATCATCCATGTGGGTGTGAATGACCTGAGACACACCTCCCTGGGCTACATGACAAGAGACATGGTTGAACACTCGGATTAAGTGGTTCAGGCAGGTGTGACAGTAGCTCTGAGAAGTATACTGCCATCACCCAGAATGATGCTGCAGTACTATCAACAGATAATTGACTGCAGCATTGGCTTACATGTTGTGTGTCATTCTCAGGGGATCCAGTATCTTTCTGCTTGGGATAACATGATTTACAGACCTCAATGCCTTGCCAGAGATGTCCTAAATCTGTCAGCCTTGGGTTTCCATGTACAGGGTAAGTGTCTTGCCACCCCTATAGTGCCTTAGGCAGTGTTCCAAATCAAATTACCACCATAACAGCTAGACATGTATGCAATCTGAAGGTTATGCTGCTCAACAGTAGACATCTAACTGTCAAGATGCAGATACTCGAAGCACTCTTCAGAGTGCTGGACATTGACATTTACGCTGTAACGCAGAGGTGGTTCACAGCAGCAGACAGCAGCCCTGCACTAACAGGCTATGACTCATTCCACAGCTGTAAGCACCAAAACATGGACCACACCTCCACAGGTGGTGTTGTCTCCATATTCATAATGGATATGCAGACTTCCAGACTAGTATTCCAGCATAATGCATTGGAGGTACTTCCAGTAAAACTGACTTTGGGGAATAGTGCAATCCACACCATAGCCTGCTATCAGTCCCCAGAAATTTCCCTAGACTGCCAATGCACATTCCTCATCACCCTGGCATCTATGAAGGTCCAACCCAACACTGACATAGTAGGAGACTTCAACTAACCCTCCATCACCTGGGGAAAGCAGTCAAGCACCAGTATATTGGTCCAATGCATACTGACCCCAGTAGAGGATGCAACATCCTTGACCTGTGTTGATTACTTATACATGGGACTATTGCTCGACCACAGTTGTCAATCCCTACCTGGTCAGATCCATACATGATGTAATCAATGTGAAGCTCAACATCTCACCCACACCCCCACACAGGTAACCACCTTGCAAAACCTCTCCAATGCTGACATTGCAGTCATAAAAACAGGGGTGGATGACTTCACTGCACCCATTAAAATGGGAAATAGCTGCATGACTGTTGCATCATACACATATGCACTGCAGAAACATGTACATGTGTGTATGGTACTAGCCATAGCCAACAGAACACTGACACTGTCCTCCAAACACTGGAAGCCAATGTGATGGTCCCCTGCCACCATTACTAAAGTGTAAAACAGAAGGAGAACACTGTTGCAGAAAAAGGTGGTATCCCAAGACTGGTGAACCCCCTTATTAGCCTCAAACACAACTTGTAATCCATCATGGTATCACCTACAGGCAGCTATGAAGGCAGAATTGCAGCAGACACTGACAACAATCACAAAAGCCTTTGATAGTTATATCAATAACCTCCCCAGCAATAACCACAAGTGCTGTGAGTTACTGCACAATGTTAATTCCGATCCTGAGACAACATATATTGACCACAGTCTTGCCAACATATTCAGTGCCAGCTTTACCCCTTTCCCCACCCAAAGGAGACAATCACAATGGCAGATGATTGGCAAGCACCCAGCATTACTGAGGGCCAGGTTAGACCTGCATTGCCCACAGGCAAGGATACAGCTTCTATGGGACCCCAACATATCCATGGCTGTATTCTACATGACATACAAAGAGACCTGGCACCACATATTTGTGCCCATGTCAGTCACAGCCTCTCTTCAAGCTTTGTCCTTCCAAATGGCACACTGCTACTTTCAACCCTCTCCATAAAGAGGTAGCATCTACAGACCTTGGGAATTATTAGGTCCTTAGCCTGACACGTCTACTATGTATACGTATAGACACATCATCAGGTAGCTTATTGACCAAAATATGGGTAATCTCCTAATTCTGGACCCCACACAGTTTGGCTTTGTGAATGGCAGATCATGTCTGCTCAACCTGGTTGATGTCTTCCAGTGAGTCACCAGTGCTGTGTATGACAGTAAGGCACTGCATACCGCCTACCTCAATCTGGCCAAGGTTTGTGATACCATTCCTCAGTCAGGGATTATTGATAAACCCAAAAAACTAGGCATCAACCCCTACATCAGTGGGTGGTTTACAAACTGGTTCACAGAACACACAGTGTGACAGTGGCAAACTCCAAGTCAGACTGGCAAGCAGTCATGAGTGGTGTCCCACAGGGATCAGTACTAGATAGTGTCCTGTCCAGCATCTACTTCTCAGGAGTCCAGCCCAACACAGAAGAATTCTGGCTGGCCAAGTTCACAAAAGACTGCAAGCTAGGAGCTATCATGAACTCCACAATTGATGCAGACATCCTACAGAAAGGCCTCACTGAGACCAATGAGTGGTGTGGAAACCATGGCCAGAAGCTTAACACCACAAAATGCATCATCAACCCCTTTAGTAAAACACTCAGTTCCCAGTAAATTCAACATCAATGGGAGTCTAATGAACACTTTAGGCATTATAAGAGATCTGGGGACACAGGCTGACAGCAACTTCTCCTTCAAGCACCACATTGTCACTGTGGTCAGGGCGTCCTTCTATATGGCACATTGCATTATCAAGGGTTTGCATCCAGGAAGACAGAGGTAATGGTCTCTGTCTACTATTCCTTCATTAGACCACTCCCCAAGTATTATGGCCCATTTGACATATACTTCACTAGACACCTGCTACAGCTGGAGAAGCCACAGAAGCACCTCACAAAGGGGTTCCTAGGCATTAAACACACATCCTACACAGACAGACTCATAAAACCCAAGCTATTCTCTGTGTCATATCACCTAATTAGCAGCTATCTGTGCTTGACTTACAAAGCCATGTCTGACCCAGCTGGTTTAGAAATGCTACATATAAATCTATCCACACCACATACTGTAGAGACCTCTACCTCAGTACCACAATCACCACAACATTCTGCTGGGACAGGTCCCTCACCAAGAGACTGCACATGCCCTGGACTACACTTCCCATACATGTCATGCAGAGCACCTAGCTGACCCTGTTCCAGAGAAATCTTGATGACTGGATGGGTAATAGACAGTTCAACCCAAGGATCACTGCAGTGGCTATACATGATACAGGCACTGGGACATAACATCGGGTGGCACAATGGCAGGGCCCTTCTATGTGCTAGGCTTTTTAAGCCTCCTGGGCCATTACCTACTACACACTTGTGAACCTATAAAGGGAATGACATCAGCATGACTGATAAAGTAGTGCAATGGGTGTTAAACATATCAAAATACTTTGTCCGACAAACCGGCACACTTGCCAGATGTGAGAATAAAACCCCTACCTAACTAGTGATTTGTACCATAGTGTTACACAGTTACCACACGTTACAGAGCTTACTGGGCTGAGAGGTGGCCAAAGGTGCTGATATGGGGAATGACATCAGCAGGACTGATAAAGTAGGGCAGTGGGTGGGAAACATATCAAAATGCTTCTACTTACAAACCTACACACCCATGCACACATTTGGCAGACACAAGAGTAGAACCCCTGCTAAACTAATCATTTGTACTGTAGTGTTAAGCATTTATTACATGCACTACTGAGCTTAGAGGACTAACAGCTGGCCAAGGTTGCTGATAAGGGACTGACATCATCTGGCTTGATAAGGTGGGGCACTGTGAAGTGTCATGGGTGGAAATGGCATAAAACTGTTTCACCAATAAACAAACATACAACTCCTTCAGTCTTGCACACATAACTGTCACACACTTCTACATTTGTCAAGACTGAGATTAGAACTCCTACCTAACTAGTTATTTGTGCTATCATGTTAGGCAGCTATCACACGTGCTACAGAGTTGATGGGACTGAGGCCTGATGAAAGGCACTTCTAGGATGACTGATATCTGCAGGACTGCTAAAATAGGGAAAGGGAAAGTGTACTGGGTTTGAATGGACCCAAAAGCTTTTTGTTGTAAACGCACACACATAGTTTAACATTTGCCATGACTGAAATTAGAACTCCTACCTAACCAGTTATTTGTACTATAGTGTTATGCAGTTATCACATGTGCCACAGTGCTTATGCGGCTGAGGCCTGACTGAAGGCACTTCTAAGATGACTGATATCTGCAGGACTGCTAAAGTAAGGAAAGGGGAAATGTACTGGGTTTGAATGGACTCAAAAGCTTTTAGTTGTGAACACAAATATACACCTTTACATTTGCCAGGACTGAGAGTAGAACTCCTGCCTAACTAGTTATTTGTACTATAAGGTTATGCGGTTATCACACACGCCACAGGTATTATGGGACTGAGCCTAACAAAAGTGACTTCTACTGTGCCAGACATCTTCAGGACTGCTAAGGTGGGGTGATGGGAAGTACACTGGGTGGGGAAGGCCTGTTCATTCCCAGATTTTACTGACATTTCTCTAAGTGTATGAGGATTCCCAGTGTGTCCTTCTATAGTACATGTGGGACTCCATTTCAGGAATTGCTGTACTCCAGTCTGATTTGTTTTGTGCTACAGCCATGCCTGTCAACCTGTTGGTGCAGGATATCTGGAGATAGCCTATCATAATGTGGGGACAATCGGTCATACAATGATTATGGCAATCTCTCTCATTAATGTATGGGTCGTTAGGGTTACAGGGCTTGTTTTTGCAGACATCTGTCATATATGCCGTTTGACACTGCCATGTATTGTTTCAGTACCTCATGACATACCTCCTCAGATATTCACAGTGATTTACCAGAGGAATACAGGATGGATGATGCACACACAAGGTTTATGGGCCAACTGCTATGCATTCTTGCACAATCCAGCCTGTTGAGGGGTGTGCCTACAAGCAATTGACTGCTGGTGCTGTGGAAATAGTCCAGCACCTTGGTAATATATTACAATGGTGGAATCTCATTGCATTTATGTTCTGGCCTGGTCTGACTTCCATTCCACAGTTGGGTAATATACGTCAGACAGGATCTTGGTGATAGGCAGACTCCAGATAGATTTGTAGGGGATTAAATATGTGGGGGGGGGGGTGTCCTGGGCAGATATGTTTGCCTATAGCTACCAGTACTTTGCATTGGGCTCTCCTCAATGGTTGACTGCACTTGGAAGGTCTTGTGTGTGTCAGACTGTTTGACCAGCCTAGAGGTGTGTGTTTGTCACACATATATGCATGGCCCACCTCATTTTGCTTGGATGGCCAAATGTTGGGGTCAGGATGTTGCATAGGATGAGTTAGCCTGACAGTTGACATTGTAGTTTCAGACTTTGTACCCATCAGACATTCCATGCTATATAAATCATTCCATCAACTTTATCACATTATTAGAGCAGTATTTCACAGGTGTCCTTCTCTTTGGACCTTCATTACTCCATTATTCATGGCTTTGTCCCAATTTCTGGCTCCCTGAGGCTGGTAGGTTTGCTCCTAGCAGTTGTCAGCATAACATTTCTTTGCATTTTGTGGACTGTGTTACATTGGTGTTATGGACCCCATGACACTCCCTAAAGGATACTGTGGGTGAGGCATAGACATTTGCCAGAGGCCTGTAGGCCAGGTGTGACAGATGCAGGCCATCTGTAGCAGGGCAGTGAATTCTGATGATCATATGTTCCCAGGCTGCTGGCAGGAGACACCCCTGGGATGGCACCAGTAGGTTGACTGTGAGTATTACTGACAATTGCTTTCTGTTACTATTGTGCCATCACTCTGGGTGACAGCTGTATGCTGCTTAAGTCTAGGAACATGTTGCTGCATTTCTATGGGAGTATAGGGGGGGTGACACGACTGTACACAATACACATCTGCACAGACTGTGCTGATATTGGCTTAACATTGTGGTCTCATGTAGCATAGTGGTGTGTCCTATCTTTCAGACTACATGCATAATGGTATCAACCACAGGTCAGATTGTCCTGGCATAGACATTTGTAGTTTCAGACCTCTTACCTTTCAAAGTCATACTGCCACTGCCAGACTTGCTGTGATATCACTGTGTAAAAGTCTGTGAGTGGGGATTTCATGGATGTCGCCATGTAGGGGCTTTTGCCAGGCATTTCTGTATGGTTGTCTACAGCTGATCTGCTGTGAGGGGTTGGTGGTGGGTATGGAACCCCCACTTTAACATCCATGCATGTGACCTATGACCCCCCAGTTATTTGGCTCACCACATATACTGCAGTGGTATTTGTTGACTAAGGTGGTACTGCATGGTGTGGGTAGGGCTGTACTGGGGATACACATCCTGCTGTCCCACAGAGCTGTCAGTTGTCTGCTGCTATCCCTGTTAGCCACCCCATTCCCTTACATGCTTGATCAATACCATAGATATGCTATCAGAAAATTCCACTCCATTAGTTTATTTTGTTACAGAGACTAGCTTACCTTGTGCCTGCAACTGTTGTGAGGGTGGTGCTTATGGGCTGACTATGTCGGATGCATGCAATACACTGCCTATACATGGTCAGGTATAAGTGGTGTGATGTTTGGCATCCATTTTACTGTGTGTGTGAGTCAGACAGAAAGAGAGATCAGTCCCTGGGGCCCTAGAGTGTCAGTGTATGTGCTATGCATTGCCTCTTTGTCAAAGCCAGGGCATACTGTGAAGGCCTCCATCTGCCTACAGGGGCAGGCTTAGGATATTCCTCCTCTGAGTCACTCTGTGCCTGTGGAGGTCTTGGCAATGGTGGGGGTGCTGTGTGGCCCTTCCCCATTTTGTTCCTACTGCAGCTGTTTCTGCAGTATCATATTGTGTAGCATGGCACATACTATGAACATGTGTGCACATGTGGCAGGAGAGTACTGCAAGGCTCCACTGAATATGTCAAGGCAGCAGAACCATGACTTGAGCATCCCAAACACATAGGTTCATAGGTAGATACTAGGCTATCTGCCCTAGGGCATTTATAAGCCTAGCCAGAGTGTATTTGGCTTCCACCTCCCTATTAGATTAGCCTACTGTGCCTCTGTAAAGTAGGTCACAGAAGGTACCCTTTTAAGATTAGTTTACTTTGCCTCTGTCTAGCAGGGACACAGGAGAGATCCCAGGGGTGAATTTGCGATTTCCCATCCAGGCGTCCAAATTTCGCTTGAAGAGGGTCAGCGAGGGGCTATGTCTAACATGAATTGGGATTCTATTCCAGAATGATGGGAGCCTCTGGGAAATGAATCTGTCCCTCCAGCATGCCCTATTTATTTTTGTGCTGAGGTTTAGGTCCCTGGAGCGTGGTTCTAAGGGACTTGGATTTTTTGAGGTGGAGCATGTCCATTAATTCTGGGTTTGACATGGCTTTGTATGTCAGGCATAGATCAACTCTGAGTAGGCGGTAAGCAACTGAGTAGAGCTGGAGTTTCTTTAGTCAAGCTGCATAGGACATCTGTTTGTAGCCCATGATCCTCTTGGTGAGGTACTTTTGGTGTCTCTCCAGTTGCTGCAGGTGTCGGGTAAGGTACATCCCAAAAGGGGCATTGTATTCAATTATGGGCCTGATGAGTGATGAGTAGAGGGGCACAATGACCTCTCTTGATCTAGATGCGAACCCTTTCGTGATAAGGTGGGCTATATAGAAGGTCTTTCAAACCACTTTGGCAACGTGATTATCAAAGGAGAGATTACTATCTACGTTGGTCCCCAAATCTCTAATTACTTCTTCCGTACTTAATGGATTACCACCTATGTTTATGCTTATAAATAGGTTCATAGGTTCATACTAGGCTATCTGCCCTAGGGCATTTATAAGCCTAGCCAGAATGTGTTTGGCTTTCGCCACCCATTTTAAATTTATTTTGCTATGCCCTTTTTCGAGGTTAGTATACTGTGCCTCTGTCTAACAGTGACACAGAAGTGATACCCGGGGTAAACCTACGATCTCCCATCCACTCATCAAGATTCCTCTTGAAGAGAGTCAATGAGGGACTCTGCCTAACCTGGACTGGGATTTTATTCCAGAGTGAAGGGAGCCTCTGGGTTATGAATCTGTCCCTCCAGCATGTCCTATTTATTTCAGTGCTGAGGTTCAAGTCTCTCGAGCGCGTAGCTCGATGGGATTTGGATTTTCTGAGGTGCAGCATGTCCATTAATTCCAGGTTGGACATGGCTTTATACGTCAGGCACAGATCGCCTCTGAACAGGCGGTATGCCACTGAGTAGAGCTGGAGTTTCTTTAACCGGGCAGCATATGGCATCTGTTTGAGCCCTTTGATCCTCTTGGTGAGGTACTTTTGGGGTCTTTCCAGTTGCTGCAGGTGTCTGGTAAGGTGCATCCCAAAAGGGCATTGTACTCAATTATGGGCCTGATGAGGGATGAGTAAAGAGGCACGATGACCTCCCTGATCTAGATGTGAATCCCTTCATGATTAGGTGGGCTATATAAAATGTTTTTCTAACCACTTTGGCCACATGGTTGTCAAATGAGAAATTGCTATCAACTTGGGTCCCCAGGTCCCTAATTACTTCTTCTGTACTTAATGGATTACCACCTATGTGGTAATTTGTGGGCACTTTGTTTTTGCCAAAGGGGATGACTATACACTTTTTGGCATTTAGCTTGAGGCCATGGCTCTGGCACCAGTTGTCTGTTTCTATGAGGCCCTTTTGGAGGATGCTTGTGTCGGCTGGAGAGTCGATTATGGCGCCCAGTTTGCAGTCATCTGCGAACTTGGTCAGCCACAGTCCTTCCATGTTGGCCTGTACCTCCGAGAAATATATACCGAACAAGAGAGGTCCCAGGACTGAGCCTTGTGGGACACCATGTGTAACTGGTTTGGAGTATGACATGGCTCCAGCAATTCTAACCATGTGGGTTCTGTCCTTGAGCCAGTTTGCAATCCATCTAGTGACATAGGGGTTTATATTTAAGCTGGTGAGCTTATCTATAATGCCCGAGTGGGGTATTGTATCGAAGGCTTTTGCGAGGTCCAGGTAGGCTGTGTGGACCACCTTCCCCTCGTCAATGACTGTTTCAAAGAAATCAACCAGGTTTAAGAGGCAGGATCTGCCCTTAACAAAGCCAAACTGGGTAGGATCCAGTGTTTGTAGGTCCCCAATATCTTTATTTATGAGGTCCATGATGATCCTTTCCATAGCTTTGCAGTCCAAGCTAGTCAGGCTTATGGGGCGATAGTTTCCAGGATCCGTTGAGGCACCACCTTTATGGAGAGGGACCACTGTTGCTGTATGCCACTCTTTGGGCACATATCCTGTAGTAAGGCTGAGATTGAACAGTAGTTTTATGTTTGGGTTTAGCTCTTCTTGGAGTTCATGTAGGATGCAGCCCGGGACACCATCTGGTCCCATTGATGCTGTGTTTTTTGCTTTGGAGAGCCTGGTTCTTCCCTCAGCATGTGAGATCCCAGTGTTGCAGCACTCTGCTGGGATAGATATTTGCCCTTTTGGTGGGGAGGGGGGGGAGAAGTTTGCGCTGAACCTGTCAGCTAGGATGTTGGCAATGTCTGTGGGTTTGGTGTATTTTTTGTCATTTTGGACTAATTCTGAGCATATCTGGGAATTACCACCCAGGTTCCTAACATAACTAAAGAAAGCCTTGTGATTATCCTTAGTGTCCTGTGCAATTTTTCTCTTGAAGCTGGCCTTAGACAATTTTATGTGTGCCCGTAGTTTTTTGCTAATACTGATCAGTGATGCCTTCCCTTTTGGGATTTTGCTCTATCATTTAGTAGCTTCCTCCTTCTATTGTATAGTTTGTTTATGGCTGGGGTCCACCAGACAGGACGTCTGCCTTTGAAGGATTGGGTCTTGGTTTTATTTGGGATCGATGATCCATGCATTCCTGAAGGTGTTCATAGAATGCGTTTATAAAGGATTCTGCGGTCTGGGCCATATTTTCCACAGGCCCGGGGCTTTGAAGGATTCCACCTCAGTTTTGAGGAGTGTGAAATTTGCTTTAGAGAAGTTTTTCACTGTGGTTTTCTGGGCAGGGGTGGGGTCGGGATGTGAATATCCAGTGAGATTAGTTTATGGTCTGATCTTACCAGTGAGGGATACACTTCTGGTCTGGAGCATAGAGTCCCCATGTTGGTGATGATCAGGTCCAGTATGTTTTCCCTCTTGTGGGAGTGGTAACAAGTTGTTCCATAGCATTTGAGTTTATAAATTCTAGGAACCTTTGGGCTAGGGTGTTGGAGCTAGAGTAATGCTCCCAGTCTATGTTTGGGTAGTTGAAGTCGCCCAATATAACGGTGTTTGGAGAGACCTTCATATTTTCCAGTGTTCTCAGGAAGGCCGAGTGGGGTTCCTGGGTTTGGTGGGTGGTCTGTAGCAGGCTATAAACTGGAAGGCAGTTTTACCCACTGTTAGTTGCACATGGATAGTCTCTGATGCTTCGTGCTTTGCCACCAACCTGGAGTTGTGGGTATCTTTGATGAATATCGATAATCCCCCTCCTTTTGTGGTTCGGTCCAAGTTTTGGGGCCGAAAAGCATGGTATGAGGTATAACCTGGTAGTGCTGGGGTGCTCTCAGGAGCCCTGAACCAGGTTTCTGTTACTGCACAGATATCGATGTTCTCCATGCTAAGGAGAGTTTTGAGTGCGTGCATCTTGAGGTTTAGACTTCTGGCATTGAGTAGCATTACTCTTAGTTTCTTATCCCTTGTGATACCTATGGAGGTGGGTTTGTCTTTTGAGCCTTGCCTAAAAAAGGCACTATGTGGGTAGCAAGAGCCTTTGCCAATATCCGAAAGCCCAGGGGTGACAGGTGCAATCCATCCCTAGCTAAGCATCGTGGCTTGTCGAGCATATCATCCCAAGCTGACAGGCATTGGATCCCCTTTGAATGACACCAGTACTTAAGCCAATTGTTGAAATTGATCATCTTGTCTTCATATTGTGGCATCATTCTTGGTGAGGGTAAGATGCTACTCAAGGTCAGGGTCATACCTGCCTGGGCTACATGCTCAGAGAGCTCCTTTATGTCTCTTTTCATGTAGTCCAGGGAGGTATGTCTCAGGTCATTCACACCAGCATGGACAATGACTGAGTCATATTTGTACTTGCCTTGGAGTGACCTGAGTGCTTGTGTTATGTGGCGGATCCTAGCGCCCAACAGGCTGCTCACCGTGACCCTCTCCTTGTTCAGCCTGGTGAGCGGGACGTCAGTGTGCCTGATGATAGAGTCACCTATTACAAGTGTATCAGGTGTGTTGTTTAGTCTTAAGGGCTGTGACTGTTTGGCACACTGGCTTTGTGAGATATGTGTTGCACGTGTTTTGTTTTGGGGTAGCGGCTGCTTGGGAGAATGATTTGGAGGTCTCTGCTGCTTCGGCAGATCTTTATTTAGAGCCTCCGAGTATGTTTTTGTGTGATTATGTGTTTGGTTTGCTGTCGTGGTAGGTCTATGTGAGACTGGAATTGTAGTGAGTGTGGTTTCCTTCTCCTCCTGACTGGTTATGCCAGTACTGAGTTGAGAGAGCTTAGCCTCCAGTTTGGCTATATGGTTGCATCTCTCACATGTGTTGGAATTTGTTGGGAGGAGGAGAGGGTTGTCTGTGTATATGAGGCAGTTGTGACATTGCCTCAAGATTCCCAGATTCACCAGCTGGACCGGAGAGGAGATTGACAACTGACCTTTGGACATGCTAGAAAAATATTGGGAATTCCTTAATAGAAATCCAGGGCCAGTGGGGAGTGAGGGTGTAGTGCTTTTAATTTTTAGTGCTGACTTATATAATTGCTTTAGTGAGCAAGTGCCAAGTAACTTAAGTGCAATGTGTTACAGGTAACTTAAATGCAAAAACGACAAACAGTAACATTCTTTCAAGTGAAACAAGGAAATAAGTACAGTAAGCAATGCAGATGTCACTAGTGATCCACAGAAGCGCTGAGAAGCAGCGTATTAGGTGGAATTAGCGTTCCAGGGAAATAACAAGCAAACAAACAACAAGCATATAAACAAAGCTAGATTCAGCAGGCCTGGATCTAGTCTATGCTACAGCAAACAAGGTGTACCAATTTCAGTAAGATACAGTTCAAATATTCAGGCACTATAAACCTTTAACCAGAAATTCCCAGCTCAGATCTCCCACAAGAGTGCAGACCACAAACCTTCTTAATGTAAAATAACTGGCCTGAAGCCCAAGTGCTTAAACCAGAACTAATACACTTTAAGAATAACAGACACTGGGCTCTCAATCAGCAGTTCCCAACTTAGAAGGATGAAAGCTACCTGTCCTGCCACAACAGTGCATGCCACAAACCTTCCTAATGTAAAACAACTGGTCTGAAGCCCAAGTGCTTAATCCAAAAGACATAGAATGATAGCTACACTTTAATCAAGTTACTACCAAGCAGTAATAAATACAATTGAATACTTTAGAGAATGCCTGGATTAGTGCTCAAGTTACACAAACAAAGCTAGATCCAGCAGGCCCGAATCCGGTCTATGCCACTGCAAACAAGGTGCACCAACTTCAGTAAGAAGCAGTTCAGATATGCAGGCACTATAAGCCTTTAACCAGAAATTCCCAGCTCAGAAGGGCAGAGTCCAGCCTCTCCTCCCACAAGAGTGCAGACCACAAACCCTCTTAATGTAAAATAACTGTCCTGAAAGCCCAAGTGCTTAAACCAGAATTAATACACTTTTAGAATAACAGACACTGAGCCCTCAATCAGTAGTTCCCAACCTAGAAGGATGTAAGCTACCTGTTCTGCCACTACAGTGCAGACCACAAACCCTCTCAGTGCAAAACAACTGGTCCGAAGCCCAAGTGTTTAAACCAAAAGGCTTAGAATGAGTTACACCAAGCAGTAATAAATACAACTGAGTACTTTTAAGATGATGCAAAAGTTAAAAAAGTAGGTAGAAACACAAGTACAGTAAAAGCAGATGAAATTTTTTTTTTTTTTTTTTTTTTTCTGAACAAGTGCTGAGATCAAAGAAACAGATTTGAGTGCTGAAACTAGAAAACTGGCTAGTTATAAGAAAAAAAACTAAGCTAGAAGGCTTCCCTCCAACACAGAAGGGCTTGGGGGCTCAGAAGCCTACAAATAGTCTATACCACTTAACAGGAAAGGCAGGAAACAAGCTTAATTTTTTTTTTTTTCTGTTTCCCAGATGCTCTCTTTGTACACAGTAGGAGTGCCTGAAATCAGAATATGATCTCACTGCACTCAGTTGAGTGAGCAAATGAGATGGGCCCAGAAGGAGTATCCAAACACAAATTTACAAGAGGGGCGGGCAGTTGCAAGGCCACTAAGATTAACACCAAAACAAAAACAGGGAGGGTGGGTGAGACTAACTGAAGAGCAGAGTGAAAACTTCCAGTTCAGCTAATATTCCTTCCACACAGTTAAAATCAATTTAAATACTGTATTTTTTGAAAAAAAAAGAGCAGATAAAGGTACTTAAATTCTCTTATACGTCCAGTTGAATATAGCAAGTTCTTAGCCGGCCAAAGCTGAGGGTTTTAAGCAGAAAATATTTCACACTGTACCACTTAAATAGGCAAGGACAGGAAATCAAAGAATGTGACTACCCCCACACCTGTAATTACTAGCAAATAACAAAATTCAGCAAACACTGACTAACTTCCAGTTCAGCTAATATTCCTTCCACACAGTTAAAATCAATTTAAATACTGTATTTTTTGGAAAAAAAAAGAGCAGATAAAGGTACTTAAATTCTCTTATACGTCCAGTTGAATATAGCAAGTTCTGCAGATAGCCTAGTATGAACCTGTGAACCTATGAACCTATATGCTCCATAGCTTTGCAGACCAGACTAGTCAGGCTTATGGGGCAATAGTTTCTGGGGTCCGTTGTGGCACCACCTTTGTGGAGTGGGACCACTGTAGCTGTACGCCATTCTTTGGGCACATATCCTGTAGTAAGACTAAGTTTGAACAGTGACTTAATGTGAGGGTTCAGTTCTTCTTGGAGCTCGTGTAAGACACAACCTGGAACACCGTTCAGTCCCATAGATGCTGTGTTTTTTGCTTTGGAGAGGGCAGCTTTCACCTGTGCATTTGTGATGTCAGGGAGGTTACATTCAGTTGGGATAGGAGTTTGCTCCTTTGGGGGGGAAGGGGGGGAGTTTGCTCTGAATCTGTCTGCCAGGATGTTGAGTATGTCTGTAGGTTCGGTATATTTTGTACCGTTATGCAACAATTCAGAGCATACCTGGGAGTTTCCGTCTATGTTTCTAACATAACTAAAGAAGGCCTTGTGAGTATCTTTAGTGTCTAGGGCAATTTTTCTTTCAAAACTGGCCTTTGATAATTTTATGAGGGATCGAAGTTTCTTGCTAATACTGATCAGAGATGCCTTCCCTTTTTGGGATTTTGCTCTGTCATGTAGTAGCTTCCTCCTTCTGTTGTATAGCTTACTTATGGCCGGGGTCCTCCAGACCGGTCTCCTGTTTTTGGAGGAGTGAGTCTTGGTTTTATTTGGGATAGCACAATCCATGCATTCCTGCAGGTGCTCATAGAATGCATTTGTAAAGGATTCTGCGGATTGGGCTGTATTATCATCTGGCCCAGGGGCTTTGAAGGATTCCACCTCAGTCTTGAGAAGTGCAAAGTTGGCTTTTGAGAAATTCTTTACAGTGATTTCCTTGGCTGGGGTGGGACGGATATGGATGTCCAGGGAAATTTGTTTATGGTCTGATCTTACCAATGAGGGGTTTACCTCTGGTGTGGAACATAGAGTCCCCATGTTGGTGATGACCAGGTCCAATATGTTGTTCCCTCTTGTGGGAGTGGTGACCAGTTGTTCCATTGTGTTAGAGTTTATAAATTTAAGGACCGTTGAGGGTGTTTGGGCTTGAGTAGTTTTCCCAGTCAATGTTTGGGTAGTTGAAGTCACCCAATAACATAGTGTTTGGAGAGACCTTCATATTCTCCAGTGTTCTCAGGAATGCCAAGTGGGGTTCCTGTAATAGGGAGGGTGTTCTGTAGCAGGCTACAAACTGAAAGGCAGTTTTGCCCGCTGTTAGTTGCACATGGATGGTTTCCGATGCTTCGTGCAGTGCCACTAACCTGGAGGTGTAGGTATCTTTGATGAATATAGATACTCCCCCTCCTTTTGTGCTTCGATCTGAGTTTTGGGGCCAAAACGCATGGTATGAGTTATAACCTGGTAGCGCTGGGGTGCTCTCAGGAGCCTTGAACCAGGTTTTTGTTACTGCACAGACATCAATTTTCTCCATACTGAGGAGAGTCTCGAGTGCATGCATCTTGAGGTTTAGACTTCTGGCATTGAGTAGCATTACCTTTAGTTTTTTTATCTTTGGGTTGTCTATGGAGGTGGGTTTGTCCTTTGAGCCTTGCTTAAAAAAGGCACTATGGGGTGGCAAGAGCCTTGGCCAGTATACAAAAGCCTAAGGGTGACAGGTGCAAGCCGTCCCTAGCGAAGCAACATGGCTTGTCGAGCATGTCATCCCAGGCTGACAGACACTGGATCCCCTTTGAATGACACCAATACTTTAGCCAACGGTTGAAACTGATCATTTTGTCTTTATACTGTGGCATCATTCTTGGTGAGGGCAAGATGCTACTCAAGGTCAGGGACATACCAGCCTGGGCTACATGGTCAGAGAGCTCCTCTATTTCTCTTTTCATGTAGTCCAGGGAGGTACATCTCAGGTCATTCACACCAGCATGGACAATGACGGAGTCATACTTGTACTTGCTTTGGAGTGACCTGAGTGCTTGCGTTATGTGGCGGATCCTGGCACCCGACAGGCAGCTTACAGTGAACTTTTCCTTGTTCAGTCTGGTGAGTGGGACATCAGTGTGCTGGACAATAGAGTCCCCTATAACAAGTGTATTTGGTGTGTTGTTTGGCCTTATTGGCTGTGACTGTGAGGCACACTGATTTTGTGAGATATGTGATTTGTGGGTATTGTTGAGGGGTGGCTGTTGCTTGGATATCTGCTTAGGAGGTCTTTGCTGTTTAGACATATTTTTATTTAGAGCCTCCAAGTATGTTTTCGTGTGTTTATGTGTTGGGTATGCAGATGCCATAGGTCTGTGTGAGACTGGATTTGTGGTGTGGGTGGTTAACTTTTCCTCCTGACATGCTCTATAATGATACTGGTTTGTGCATGTGCCTCATTATGGCGTTCTTGTGTGGGTGTGTGTGCATGTCTGATGGATGTCATCAACCATGGTTCCAGTGCATAGCCAGCATCCCCCACCAGCTGGCCATATGGGATGTCCTCACTGGCAAATGCCTAGTACAGCTATGATGAATGCCAGATGTGGGACTCGTGATAGCTTCCAGGGCTGCCAGCACACACATTCATGATAATGCTCTGGGCATCGCACACAACCTGGCAGTTGATGGAGGGGAAGCCTTTGCAGTTTATGCAGACCCTACCCCATTCACCAGGTGGTACTTTGATGTGGATGTGCGTGCAGTCTATGGCACCCAGTACCTCTGGATAGTCTGCTAAATGGTGGAAGAGATGCATTTTGTTGGTCCTCTCCTCAAGGGTGGTGGGAAGTGAATGTGTTCAGTGTCATGTGTTTGCATGGCATCCAGGAAATGGTGGAGTATCCTGGACACAGATGCCTGTGAGACCCCCATGATATTCCCAGTTGGTATTTGGAAAGTACCTGTAGCTATAATCCACTGGGATGGGTTCCCCTCTGTTGGTTCTAGCTCTGAGGTGAGGCCGGAACAGCTCAAGTTGCTGAAGTATGTCCCTGTCTACCCTGTATCACTCTACTATCTTCAGGTCCTGTAGCCCCTGGTAGGTTATCCTGGGTCTGAACACTCTTCTCCTCCTCCTCAGTCTGCGTTGGTTGTCAGCATTTTCCTCCTGACCACCTTCAGTCTCTAGCACATGCTAACAGATCAGAGCAACAGCAGCCCTGAATATGTTTTGTTAGATTTGTCAGTTTAAAATTCCCCCGAATGTGTACACCAGTGGTGTACAGTTTGTGGGAAAAACCAGACTGAAAGGTGTTTGCATAGTTTATAGTGGTGTGCTGGGCTGCTGCCTGTGTAATTGGCTGATTCTGATACATTCCACCTGCCAGCTATGCTTGTTCTCCTTGATTGCCTTCCTTCTCTAATTTCCACTTCCCATTTCATCGCCGTTAAAGGCCCTGATGAGCAACGCACATTCCCGGTGCTCAGATGTACACAGTTCTGCTATTTCAGTTTTTTTTTCTTGTTTTAAGCCTGGTGCATGCTGCATACACCCATTTAGCTAATTTAGACTGGTTTAAGCAGAATTGTCCCTGCCTAGACATGAACATGCTTTGCATTTCATGGAATAAGAAACTACAGCCTTAGATGCACCCCCCCGCCTTAGCTGTGCTTAGCTAAGGGCAAACATGAGCCATTGAGCTCCAATGTGCTTACAGCAAGCATGACACACACCCTTTTTATGTTAGCTGCTCCTCCTGTCTACACAGGGATGTTGGAGCACCTACATGGTTAGGTGCAGTCTGACACTTAGAAGAAATCTGTGATTCAGTACAAGTCCTCTCATTAGCATACTCCACTGCCTTACTCCATAGTTACTGCACTTCCACTCAGCCTTTCATCTTAGCAACCACTGTTCCCTTGTATTGTTTTCATTCTGCATGCCATTGACTATAATGGCAAAATGCAGATTTCTGTAATAAATGCTTTTTCCCCCCTTTTTTAATTTTCGGCATGATCCCATTTGCACACCGCTGCCCTATACTTAAATAGCTGAGATCGGCCAAACAAATCCCTTTTATTTTATAAAAAGTAAACTATTTTTCATGCCATTAAAGGACTACATGCTTTCATTGAGGCCGTCATGCCTCCATTTTCTATTTTGCAGAAATGTATTTGGCTAATACATTTCTGCACCCTACACTCTTCCTGCATGGAGACCTGCCTACTTCCCAAATCACTAATTCAGCTCATTTCCATGGTTTTCACCAGCAAATGAGCTGATTAGCATATTGCAGGGCTTTCTGTGCAGAAACAGTGTAGGGGCACTCATGCATGTGCAAACGGGCTGTTCATGGATCGCACGGCAGGCATATTCCATGCAGGAGCACCTACACTACTCCTTCACAGAAAAAGCACATTCATGAATCCTGGGGATAGCTTTTCTCTAAGCCTAGTCATATGATATTTGGACCAATTTATGGGAAATCATAAATTCACCCTTTCTTGTCTCCTATGGCTTTTATGGACAGCAGCAGCTTGTAGATGATCTAAGGCACAGGCACATACCAAAGCTATTCTAGTCCTTGGTCATTGATAAGTAAAGAAAATTGGGGCATGAATGGCTAGGCATAAAATGGCTCTAGGGCCATTAGCCTGGAAACCTCTTATACCTCCTATGAAAATTTCTTCTAGTGAGTTGCAAATGCACAAATTTGCTTTCATCAGAAATCTGTGAAATAAGAACATGTTGGAATTCAGGAATACATATAATCACCAAAATCAATTATAGTGGAATGTAGTAAAAGGTAAGATACTGGTTAGCAATGAGCTTTTCTTTAAACAAGCTATACTTTGCAGCACTAATGTATGCACTGTATTTTACATAGCATGCATTATGGACAGAAGTAGGTTGAAAAATAGAAAAGACAAATGGGTCCACAAGTCCCAGAATTAAAAAAGTGTCCAATCCTCATATGCACACTGGTTCCAAGATTGGAAAAAATAATAGTGCAGAATCATCAAAACACAGAAATGTTCCTACAATTGGTTTAGGCCAGGCTTGGGGGTAGGATGTACCCCCAAACACACACACTTTAGAAAGAAATAGTAGTTCACAAAACCTGATAGGCCAGAAAAGAGCCATAAAGATGATAGAGTCAACTACTGAGGATTATAACAGGTGAAGAATTGGCATTTGCTTTAGAACTTCCATGCCTTGCAACAGAATATCCAGTATAGTTTTTCTCATCTGAAGTGGTTAAAAGTAACAAAAAAATATGTAGTTATGCGTGCAGAATTTGGTATGTATGTAAAGTCACACATGCTATTGTGAGTGTTCAGAAGGGGGATGTGGGTGCAAGCCTGCATATATGTCTCAAGAATTTCCACTAAATTCTGTTCTGAGTTGTGCTGCATGCCGCTGCCGCTGCCCTGCAGCTTGCCAAAACTTTTAAGTTTTTTTGTTCTTCTAAATAGTTTCCACATATGGTCACCACATTTTACTTTTTTGTAATGTTGGAAATGAGGAAGATAGGACATCTGGAAATAAAAAATAGGGAAGATATTGGAAACACAAAAGGAACACATTAAGAGGACTGTGTTGGAGAAAATATGAGAGGATTGGCGCTATGTTTTTTGTGGGACTAGACCCTTATTTTTTTCCTTTTTTTTTTTTTTTTTTTTTTTTTACTGGGGAAGGTAGAGAAAGAAGAAAGACAGACTGGGTAGGAGAGAAGGGTAAGAAAGTGTTAAGGATTTTTTTGACAAAAATCACAGAATGCAGATGTGACAAATTAGAACTCTAGTAGGCTGACACTGACATAGGAAACAAGACATTCAGATAGAAGATAGACAGAAAGGGAGCATGAGGAAATCTTAGAGGTAGCATTCACCCTAGAATGCAAGACCTGAAATATTACCCAGCCCTGATAGACCTGTATGGGGTGACCCCAAATGTTTTGGGGGTGTAGTCATCTGGTTGCTTCATGGCTGGAATTTACCAGGTCACTGAATCTATTATCACAAAGAGGAGGAGGGGTTGGTGCAGGTGCCAGTGCTTTAATGCAACTGACTCAATTGCAACTTGTACCAGGTCCTGAAGCCTAATGTCATGGCTTACCAGGCTGCCTCATACTGGGGGAGGAACACATAGGCTGGAGCCACTACTCATTCTTTCTAAATCTGCCCTGGGTGGGCATGGAGATGTAGTGAGCAGTCCCTCACCTGGAAATATTCCAGCTGAGCTGCACCAAGCAGTATTAGACTCTCAGTAAAAAAGAGCACAATGGGGAAGGAAATAAAACAAGACAAAGAGATACAGACAGAACAAATGGACTCATAAGTGTAAAGCAGCAAATCCCTTTGTTTTAATGATAGAAAATCAAGCATTTCATTCTTTAATTTGAAAGTGTCATTAAGTAATGTTGCATATCTTGCAAGTACTTATTCTATGTGTGAATTCTCAAAAGTTCTGCTTGAGGGACATTGATATTACTGCTTCTTGTGCAATAGGAATGAATAACTGCATTGTGTTCTGCACTGAAATGTTATAAGCAATATGAAATGAAGTATTGCAACAGTAAATACAGGTAACTACTGTTTTACAGGCTCTTTATTAACATTGCGTATTTCCATTAACTTCAGTGGTTCAGTATAATGCATTTACACAAACCACAGTCAATACATGTACTGGCAAACTACTGATGCTGCAAATATAACAGCCTGTTAGCTTGAAATCTGCTACTTCATTATACAGTATTACCCTATCTTATTGGTATGTATGTATTATTTAATTTTTTTGACTATTCCACATTTATAAGTCTGTGACACTAATTGATCAACTATCATGTGGGACAGTAGTGATAAGAAAACACTAGGATAAAAAGAGATAATGTCTTACTCAACTTAGGTGTATGTGCTTTCTGGCTTAAAGCAACTTAATATTTCCTAACTGTAGTACGTTTAATAACGTAACTTATTGTATACCAAAAACTTCCCTGTTCATCCTTCACTTTATACATTAATACTTTGCCTTCTTCATAGGAAATGCAAGAAGTTAGTGTGCGCATTTGTGGGAAACAGCTATTAAAATGGCTGTAAAGTTGAAAAAGCATCCAGCCTGTAAATTAATAATGTTCTGTTTGCCTCTTCTGTAAAAAGGGAATGGTGTTCAATTTTTAAATAAATTGTTACAGGTAGTATGGAACATCTCTGAGTTGATACACTCAGAGGCAAGAAATGCCTGTTCATAGGTTCACAGGTAGTTATTTAGCCTGCAGACCAGAAGACCATTAAGGGGCCTAGCTCAATTTCCAACTGCACTAAAACAATGCCTGGATAAGTGACTTTCTAATAACTGAATGATTCTGACTGCATATTGTTGAAGTAACAATAATTATAATCATTCAACATTCCTTGCTGAGTGGACAAACAAAAGAGGAAAATAAACAACAGATAAACACAGAAACTGCTACTTCTAATAACATACTTCTATGTACCCAACTTTTTGTGAGAGAAGTGTCATCAATAACAAAGAGCAACTGTAGAACATAAATTGCAGAATACCAGGGCCTAAAATAGTTCATATCACAGCTAACAGGGCATCAGTCTGGGAAGCTAGTCAGCAGACACACTCTCCACACAGTCAACAATTGCACTACAATAAATTCCACTAATTTTGTCCACTGAATCAGCAGCCAGAATATATAAATACACTTTGCACTTTTGCATTTGCCTCAAAGCCACATGATAGTTTTTTTAGTACAGAATAGCAGGGAATAACTGCCCCTTATTGCCCCCATGGCATCTGCACACATAGTATTGTAACCACCAAGATATACTTTATCAAAGTATACAAATAAAAGTATAACCATAGTACCTGAAAATGCATAAGCTTCTGCTCTAATCACATACACACACACACACACACACACACACACACACACACACACACACACACACACGCACACGCATACACTCACTCACAGGAACTTGAGCTAGATTGCAGTAGCATAATACTACACATACTGTAAATTGGTCAATAATCAATAATGAAACAAAACAAAGACAGATGAAGTACTACCCCTGATGGTGACTGTCTATTGAGGCAGCTAAGGTGACAAATGCTTTGATAGAAATCTTCAGCACACTAGGGTTTCCAGGGGAAATACTGACTGACCAAGGTGCCAACTTCATGCCAGACCTGCTAATTTGTCTGTTGGAGTGTTGTGGGGTGAAACATCTAAAGACTACCCCCTATCATCCCCAGACTAATGGTCTTGTGGACAAGTTAAACTTTACATTGAAGACTATGCTATGGGCATTTGCAGACCAGTTCAAAAGGGAGTGGGGCAAGTATTTGCCCCATCTGTTATTTCTGTACAGGGAAGTACCAGAGGAATTTACAGGTTTTCCATCCTTTGAGTAGTTATAGGATGAGAGAGCCTTTAGATTTATTTTGAGATGAGTGGGAAGGTAAAGGTGAATTTCACAGAGAGTCTGTTGTGGCTTATGTTCTCAACTTTCGGATAAAACTTAAGGAGCTAATGGGTTTAGCTCAAGAGAACATAGCAGTGGCTTAACAACAAAAGAAGGTGTGGTATGACAAAAATGCTCGGGCTTGAGAATATGGGGAGGGAAAGAAGGTGATGGTATTTGTTCCTGTTAGACATAACAAGTTACAAGCAGCTTAGGAGGGACCCTTTAAGGTGGTGAGGAATATCAATGATGTGAACTACATGGTAAATTTGGTAGGTAGGAGACAAAGGCACAAAATGTAGTATGTGAATATGATGAAACCTTATTATAACAGGGAAGCCTTAGTATTGAGCATTTGTAGTGAATGGCAGGAAGATTCTGAAAGGTATATGGTAACAGATCTTTTGGATGAAGCTAGGACTGACACCTCTTTGGAAGAGATTGACGTATCGCCGCAGTTAACTGCTAATCAAGTCCAGGTGATAAAAATGATATTGCAGGAATTTGGGGATATGTTCACAGGGAAACCTGGGTGTACTGACTTGGTGCAGCACCATGTGGATAAAGGACTCCAAAAACCTATTAAGCAGGTTCCTTATAGAGTACCTGAGAGAGTGAAGCAGACTCTGAAAGAAGAAATAAGGGAAATGCTAGACCTGGGGATAATTTAAGAGTTTAATCATCATTGGATTTCCCCAGTAGTGCTTGTGCCAAAGAAGGATGGTATGAATTGGAGTCTAGGATTGCAATCATATGATATGACCATAAAACATAGCAGTGGGGTGTAATAATGCCAATGTGGATGGATTGACCAGGAGAGGAGTGGGTAAATATTTCCAGGTAGACCCATTTTTCTCAAGCATCAGTTTTAAAGTGTCACTTGAAAACTGTGCTTGAGTCATAAGGGGGCTTGTGAGGTAACTGAAAACACTGTCATCTGTGTTGCATGTCTGGCAGGAGATTTGTATATATTCTCCGATTAAATTATATGATATGCCAGCGTGCCTAATTCTGAAAATGTAAATAGGTTTTGAAATGTTGAGTGTTTTCTTGTTTAAACAGAATGTTTAAATAATCTGTCACTGCTTTGATATAGTTCTAACTGTGCATATTTGAGAAGGACATTTTAAAGTACAAACTGTGGAGAATCAGCTGAGCAGTGAGTGATGTCATTGGAATGTTCCTGGTGTTAGAAGATTGTTTAAACAGCTGATTGACAGAAAAATAATTTCTTTCAAACAACTGACTATTATATTTTGAAATTAGATAGCTGAAACAGCAGTTTGTCAAGTACAGAGCAGTTTGTCAAATACTGAGCAGTCAGTAGACACCAGGAAAAGAGAACTCACCAAAGAAACTGTAAGCTTGCTTTGGCCTTGCTATTATATCTTACAGTAGATCAGGGACAGTATTTCTTTAGTTTGATCTGGAAATTTTAGCTAAGATAGAATTTTTCTTGAATAATGGACTTCTATCCTGCAGTTTGATTTACATTTCTGGTGACTGAATTCTAATGTTTACTGAGAGTTATTGATTTTCAAATTTGTAATCATTTTTACTTATTATTTAATGTTTTTCATTATTTTACATTGTGGCTAAAAAACAGTGTTTTTTTTTTAGAGATTAGAGGCGGCTTCTACCTGTTTGACATGCCCTAGGTCACCTTGAAGGCCTGGCTGTTCTGGTCATAGCTATCATTTATGTTGATAATTAATTTTCATAACTGGACACCCCTTTAGAAGGGCATGAAGACCCTCTGATTGGTGTCAGCAATTATGTATTATTTTTGCGAGAGACACAGCTGGAAATCTGTGTCAGGCTTCCCCATAAGTGTTTGGATGTATGAGATTTAAATTTACCTTGACTGTGAGTGCACCAGAGGTCTTGAGCTGGGACACTTTGCTCTGAAGTGTGTAGTAAGAAAATACATTTGGGTGGACAGAGGTTTATAGTCCAATCCCAAGAAAACAGAGCATGTTCCTTTTGTGCTCTTAGGGGAAAATTGTGAAATATTACTTCTGTTTAAGTGATAGTCTCATATTGGAGCCAGTAGTGTGGACTGACGCTCCTTAGTTACTGACCCAGGTTAGAAAGCAACATCATTTAATTGTTGGCAGTCTGGTGGGATATAGCTGGACCTCACACCAACCTTACACGGCTAAGAACCATGTAGTTTCCAGACTGTTAGCATGAATATGTATACAAATAAGGTGCATTTGTTGAATCACTAAAAGGAGCAACTGTGTCAGCATATCCACTTCGTGTAGGCTCCTATACAGTGTTGATATTCCCACTGGATGTGGATGATATCAGGGGGGTATGCCCTGTTACTTTTAGGAGTTTTTAGTGCTTATCGCATGTCTTTACCTTTAAATCATGTCAATCACATCCTAGGCAGTGTGAAAAGAAAGAAATTCTGAACGACCAAGCTGTAAAACACGTAATTTAATAAAATAAACACAGAGTAAGTGCTTTTAGGTTACACACCCTTCTTCAGACAACTTACAGCATAGTAAAACATCACATTTAAAATACCAAATGACCAATGAAATCCAATAATGAACCCACCTCATCTTTAAGCCGGACTTTATAGGGATTACACCATTCATGCCTTGGGGCTCTGTGTGCTGCCAGTTCAACTATCTGTTTTGACTCATGGTACTCAGTTAAATTGCGTAAATCCTCCCTCACCTGGACACATTGTGTAACCCCCCCCCCCCCCAGAAACATTACTTTGTTGTCTTGTTTGGATAGCCTAGGCAAGTGAACTGCTTCATAATTAGAAAATATGGTGGAAAAACAGCAGAAGTGTATAAAGTATGCATACACCCTACATCTTGATTTTCACTCATTACTCTGAACCACTGGAGTAGATACTTGGAAATTTTAACTGAGATAATGCTAGAGGCTCCTGCAGATATTCTACATCCATATGTGCTAGTTGCTGAAATCAATGTTGCTGGTAACTCTAGGCCGAGAAGGAGAAGAATGCTCAGGCCCAGGGTAACCTTCCAGGAGCTACATGAGCTGGAGATTGTAGAGCACTACAGGTGGACAGGGACATATTACAAGAGCTCAGTGAGCTCTGCTATCTTCAACTCACAGCCAGAGCTAACAGTGGGAAACACATTTTTTTTTTTTTTTTTTTTTTTTTATTTATTTAACATTTGTTGACCAGGAAAGTCCGACTAGGTTCCACAGAGCCTGTTTTCAGTGGAGGCCCGGGGAGAAATGCTCCAGATCCAACATCCCAGTGGAAACTAAGGTATGTGTAGCCCTTAGGATACTAGATACAGGTACTTTTCAAAGCTCAACTGAGGACATGATGGGGGTGTCACAGGCATCTGCATCCAGGATACTCCACCAATTTTTGAATACTCCGCTCCCACATGCCCGTGAGCACATATCTTTTCCCCTTGACTCTGAGGTGAGGGCCAGCAGTATACAACACATCTACCATGTAGCACACTACCCTGAAGTACTGGGTGCCATAGATTGCACTCATGTACACATCAAGGCACCACCTGGCGAGCAGGGTAGAATCTATGTTAACCTCAAGGAATACCACTCCATCAACTGCCAAGTCATGTGCAATGCCCAGGGGATTATCATGAATGTGTGCTGGAAATCCGGGCAGTTATCAAGACTCCTATATCTGGAACAAATCACAGCTGTACTAGATGTTTGCTAGGGGGGACATCCCACAGGGCCATTTACTGGGGATGCTGGCTATGATCTGGAATTGTGGATGATGACACCCATCAGAAATGCACACACACCCACAGAAGAATGCTATAATGAGGGGCATGCACAAAGAATCACAGAGTGTGTGTTTGGGCTTCTGAAGTGACAGCTCTGGTGTCTCAATATATCTAGTGGAGCCCTGCAGTATACTCCAGCCACATT
>NC_056736.1:215051409-215158909 GCF_019279795.1 Protopterus annectens | reverse complement strand
TTTTATTATGCATTTTGGACTACAACTAATGGCACAGAAATACTATCTCAAACACCTTACTTTCTGTTACGTTTTTACAGGGGACCCCTTGTATGGGGGCTGCACCCCCCACACCCCCTCCACATTAAATATATCAGCTCCGAGATTGCGCTACATTACATATTGGGCAAATTTAGTATTCTGCACAGCTTAACATTTGATTTTCTGAATGTCAGTTAAGTAATCCTCAAAGTTTTAAAGTTTAAGTATTCTGACCATTAATGTTTCTCATCTCGGGATTTTGGAATTCACCATTGTGGCAGTTCGACATTTGAAACTCAAACTGTCTGTAACACTATGACATATTGCAAATATATAGACAGAGTTAATCTTTTATTAGAAGCAATTTAAAGACCCATCTCTGATGTTCAAATAGTGCGTTTTCTATGGAGGTACATGGATACTATATACATTAAACACATATTCACTAAAAATGTCATTTTAGTGTAATCCAGTAAGATGCCTGAAATTTTCTTGGATTAATTCCTTATTTTACTTACCTGCTTTGCCAGCAGTTACAGGTATGAATGCTTATGGAGTGGTGCCTTCATTGCTAACTGGTTGGATTCTAACAAACAAGACTTTTATTACTGTTTTTATAAAAAACAAATCATCTGTCTGTGAACCAGAGACAACTGGTAACTCACCATTATTTACTGATTAAGCATTATAAATGTCAAGCATATTGAGCATGGTGGTATCAGGAAGGGTGTTGTAAATCACTACTCAGTAATCCACTGTAACTTTGTATTCTTCCAGACAAGGACTGGAACCTAATTTGTCATGCAAAGAAGCTATGCATGGTGTTCTATCATTCACTGGAAGAGAATTAATGTCCTCAAGTGTGTGAAAAACTGCCATAATAGCTGCTTATATTTTAATTATTGTCATCTGGGTAGGCTTACCAGAATGAGGGGTACCACCAGGGATACCATCAGTGCCTGCTTTCACAAAATTAAGACCTCTGTAAAACAGCAAAGTGAGGAACAGGCAGACAGTAAAGCTACCAAGTCATCCATTGATTGCCAGCATTTTACAGTGAGGAGTCATAGCTTCCATTTTGAGACAAGAGCTACTAAAGCCAAGTATTTCCAAGTTCTCCAAGCAAAAAAGCATTTAGAGACCCTAAATCATTTTTGAAGAAAGTTTATAACTTATCTAAATGTCAGTATACTCTCACTTATCTCCAAATGACTCTTTCTGACCCGCTTCATATAGAAATAAGTGTAACACTTCTATTTTTCTATAAAAAAGACCAATCATAAATTGTAGAGATACACTGCTAAGATGTCTGTGATGCTCATAATTATAATGAATACAATTCAATGCAGTGACACAACAGTACCAAAGGAATTATTTTATTATTATAAGTAACAGGCAAGTAAAGGGAAACAGATGATAAAATCGGTATTCATCATATTGATTACTGCTGCTGTACCCTTAGCTACATGGGTTATATCCTGACAGGGATACAATGACTGACCAGCATGCAAAGCTTCAGTTCACCTTACACATGCTCAAACTGCCAAGCAGCTCAAGCTGAACTGACTAAAAGGCATGTTTGGGCGTGAAGCCCTTCAGTGTTTTACTGTCACAAAAGAGTATACCCCTCTGAGGCTTTTGAGGATCAACTGTTGGCTTGTGCTTTCTTTTGCTGATCAGATAAGTTTCCTTTGGGAAAAAAAACATCCATTTTCTTAAATTTATTGATGTTTTATTTCTTTACTCTTCAGAAAAATTATTGTAATGTGTTTTTAAGCACATTACTTGATTTTTTTTTGTCAGGTTAAAAGTAGTGCTAGCTAACTGAAAATTTTTCTGTAAAGGAATTGCATTTATTCTTCCTTGGTGGGGCTGTCATAGTGCTTAAAAGTACTTTTAACTGTGTTTTTTTTCTGTTAAAAAAGTAAATTTTGTGAACTGGTAATTTTGCCAGTATTTGCTGATTGTCTTCTCCAGGAAAGAGGCATCATTTTCAGCTTGACTATGGAACAAACTGCCAGTCCCTCAATTGGTCCTTCTTCCAGCCACAAAAGCAAAAAGTTAAGCAAACAGCCTTTTTCCCCTCAGCAGGCTAACAATTTGCCTCAACCACAGATGGGTAACTCTGCTGTAGCCATTTGTTGAATTTCAGACCGCTCATTTTTATCTTGGATCCATCTGGTGTAGCACCTACGGCCAGTATGGACTGGGGGTTAGCCATGTCCTCTGTGGCTTTTGAAGTCCTCTCACTAGGGAAGGGAGAGTCACTTTTGTCAGTCCTATGAGAGAACAGGTTAAGGTTCCTTCTTTTGCCAGAAAGCCATGCCCATCCCTGGAGAAGCAGCTGCTGCCATTAGTAACACAAATTACTCCATTATTCCTGTCAAAAAGAAATAGAAAACCAAGCATGTATCTACTCCTCCTGAAATTTCCTTAGACAGGAATAGTTTACTGAGGCTGGCTTAGTATTTAATTGAAGATATTGATCCTTTTTGTAAAGTAGCTTCTGGTAAAAGAAGGATGGATTCTTTTTTTCCTTAAAAGAATCAGGATTCTGAATCTGAACAGAAGATGCAGGGATAGATTTGGGTTTTATCTCTCAGATTTCTGATTCAGTCTCAGAAGAGAGTTCAGTTTCTGATTCTTCCTGAAAGAGGTTCTTTTTCTCTGAGACTATTACTTGAATGTACCAGTGTTTTCACTGGGAGCACATCGAGGTGTCTCAGTCCTTCAGAAGATACTATGAGTTGTTACAGAAAGATTTTCCTGAACCTGCATCCATTTCTCCTGTTCTGTCAGCTTTAAAGGATGTGTATCATAGGATCATACGAACATAGGAGTTTACTAGGTTTTCGACCCGGAGGTCATTTCAAGCCTAGCTGTTTCATCCAAATGGAATACCATAGATACGTTAGTCAGTACCCAGAGATGCATTTAGTAAAGACTGCCCATGTCCAGGAGGGTTGTGAGCACTATCATGGTAAGAATTTAGACTGCCCCATCCACTCATTCAGGTTCCTTTTGAAAGTACCTTAGAGGTGCTCTGTTTCACATGAATTGATAGCCTATTCCAAAGATGCGGCAGTCACTGAGGCACAAATCTGTCCCTCCAGCATGTCCTATTTAATTTGCACACCCTATTTAGGTCCTCAGAATGGGTAGTTCTAGTCCTGTTTGATTTATGGATGTGCAGCAGGTTCATTAGGTTTGGATCTGAGATTGCTCAGTAAGCCAAGCATAAGTCTCCCCTAAGAAGTCTATATGATACAGAGTATAGGAAAATGATAAACCAAGCGCCCACCACAGCTGATATCATAAACAACTTTAATACAGATAAAAAGGATAAGCGCTTTCACACATAGATGTGCTTCATCAGATCCATAAATGCAAGCAGAATAAAAACAATTAAATAGTAAAAACAAAAGCAA
The DNA here is from genome assembly GCF_019279795.1 of Protopterus annectens. Classification (NCBI taxonomy): domain Eukaryota; kingdom Metazoa; phylum Chordata; order Ceratodontiformes; family Protopteridae; genus Protopterus; species Protopterus annectens. The sequence goes on along the minus strand of NC_056736.1, from coordinate 215,155,460 downwards.
TTATCCAATTAAAAGTAGCAACTTATTAACTTGGAAGAAAATCCACTTCTGCAATGCACTTTTTCTGGAGAACCTGCAGCGCATGGTACTCATGATTGGGGTACGTTTAGAAACCTTTCGAAAGACTTTGAGACTGGCTTGTTTAAATTAAAAAGACTGCAGTGGCAACTTCTCCTTATGGAGGCATGTCTGCACCACAGAGTAGTACCCAGAGTCATGCAAATTCTTTGTATGCCTACCTATGGCTACAACTTTCCTGAATTATTAAAACAATGGCAGATGCTGAATATTGAATTGAGTTTCAGTTACATGAAGTTTCTGAATGAGTTTTATGCTCCACAAGAGAAGGAATTAGCAGAAAAGATAGAAGCCTTGCAAAAGGAACTGTATAAGTAAACTGAAGCTTCTTATATAATTGAAATTGATAATGTTTTATTGAACGTTCTTGTTTATGATGATAGACTGCAGATGCAGAACAAGAAAAAAATTAGAGAGGGACTTTGCTGATTTTAAAAGGGGCCATATATCTGTGTGGCCTCGAGGGTCCGAAAGGACATAGCATTTAGATAGAGGTAATGATCTTTTAACTGCCTCTAGCCAGTCTGATTCTACTGATGTACATTCATTGAATGAAGCTTAAATGCTAGAGAAAGAAGAGCATACATCAATAGCTTCGACCTCTCATGCTATTCCAAGGAATAGCACTTATAAAATATTGACAGATGATTTAAGCACTGCAGCAGTTGCAGGTGTAGCTAGACCAAAGGACAACAGTATTTTGGTGTTGCCAGATAGCATTTTCTCTAATTTCCCGGCTCCTTTCAGGTTGCCGCAGCAACCGATAAGAGAGCGGAGTTTCAGCCAAGGGCGGAAGAGGCGGAAGTCATCAATGGAGAGCAAATGGAACTTAGAGGGTGCGAGTCGCAAGAGGAATCCACTTTAGACTTTAATTTATCGTCTGTTTCTCTAACTGCAGCACAATTGAGCCTTTTGGATAAAGGTTTGAACTTTGTGCCCTCATGGCCTGTACAAACAGAAGACACTTTGTTAGATATTACAATGTTTGTGAGGAATATTGCTCTGAAACTTATGTTCAGTGGGCAATCCAATACAATGAATTCTTTGAAACATTCTAGTTTGTTTGTTCCACAACTTTGGTTCATAGGTGTGTACTAGGCTAATGACCCTGGAGCCTTTATAAGCCTAGCCCATAGGATTACCCTGCATCGTGCCACCCAACCTTAGTTTCTAGTGCCTCTGTCGAGTATAGCCATTAAGGGGGTACATGATGAATTATTTGAATTATTAATGAATGAATCACTGTCTAAAGAAATATATGATTTTATGTTGGTATCTGAACCGAAGGTGCTGATTATACATGGGCTACCTAAGGTGAATAAGTCCTTAACCAATCCCAGTTTTCACCCCATTGTTTCAGGGTGGGGATGGTTTACTGAATTAATTTCAATATACCTTGAGAATCAACTTAAAAAAAAAAAAAAACACTAGAAAAATCTGTGGCTGCTTTGAAAGACACTGCTCATTTTTTAAGTAATTTGGGTGATTTTAGTAGAACTCATGGCATGTTCTCTGAGGATGTATTGTTAGTCACCATGGATATTAAGACCTTATTCACTATTATACCCCATGAGATGGGGTAGCATCTTTAAAAAGATTTCTATTAACTTATACTGATTATTCCAGGGTGCATGTTGATTTGTTGGGGTCTTTGATGGAGATTGTTTTATTTAACAACGTGTTTATATATAAAGATGTGATCTACAGGCAAAAGAAGGGTATAGCGATGGGGACCCCCTGCACTAACAGTTATGCCAACCTAATGTTGGTGGACTAGGAAGGCAGAGTGGTCTTTTCCCATAATGATTATTCAATGCACCTTCTATATTATAGAAGGTTTGTAAATGATGTTTGTATTTTATGGCAGGGAGGTATTGATACTCTGCTGGACTTTGTGAAATATCCTGAGTCTAGTACTGAATGTTTCAGATTTGAGGTGAACTATTCATGCACCTCGATTGTCTTATTGAATACTAAAATTACTATGGCTAATGGTCTCATTCATAGCTCCCTTTTTAGGAAATCTTGTAGGAAGAATGCTCTTCTCCATCATAGACGTATGCATCCCAGGCATGTGTTTGGGAACATCGCTATAGGTCATTTTTTGAAAATGTTGTGATTACACACTGAGAACATTGATTATCAGAATGCATTAACTGTTTTGGAGGGAGATTTACTGAATAGGGGGTATGAGAAGACTTTGATAGAGAATACTATAATTGAGGTAAACTCCATGCATACTACAAGGGGAAAATCAAATTTGAACAGGACTGGTGAGTCTCAAGCCAACTGTAATTTTTTAGATAGGCGTACCAATAATTTTATCAGGATGCCTTTAATTTTCATCATGTTTGTGACATTGTTAATAAATATTGGCCAATTTTACTATCAGAGAAAAAATTAGGGACCTGGTAGGTAATAAACCTTCCTTTACATCTAAGAATAATTTGTCTTTAAAAAGGCAACTTTGTTATAGACAAAATATTATTTCACCATTAGTTTCTTATTGTCTGGGCACTTTTCCTTGCAAGACTTGCAAAGCTTGTCCATTTATTTGTAAGGATGGTAATTTTAAGCAGAATGGAATGGGCTTTGACTTCAAGGCCAATTTTTATGCTGATTGTAAGTCGAAAGGGTTAGTTTATATGGCTAGTTGCGGATATTGCACTTCCTTTTATGTAGATACGACCCTAAGGATGCTTAAAGAACGTATTTTGCAGCACCTAGGGGATATAAGACATAACAATTTGCTTAATGCACTTGCAAAGCATATTTTTTTATACTCTGATCATACATTTGAATTTTTGGTTTTACAGATAATACCAATGGATTTGAGAAGGGGGGATTTTAATAGTAGGCTTGAGGTGGCAGAGACCAAATGGATCACTAGGTTACAGGCAGATAAGCCCCCCAGGGCTTAATGTTGTTATTCCTTTAAAGCCATTACTTAAGAAGCATAGATCGCATCAATAGTTAATTGTTACTTTTAACTGGACAATTGCTTTTGTTTTTACTATATAAGTGTTTTTATTCTGCTTGCATTTATGGAGCTGATGAAGCCCAACTATGTGTGAAAGTGCTTATCCTTTTTGTCTGCATTAAAGTTGTTTATGATATTAGCCATGGTGGATGCTTGGTTTATTATTTTCTTATTCATGAGTTTACTTGTTTTACTAAGTGACCTTCAGCAGCTTTGGGTGTTTTTTGCTGTTTCTACATGATACAGAGTATAGTGACAGGGACTTTAGTTGGTCTGGGTAAGGCATGTGCTGGAGTCCATTGATCTTCTTTGCTAGAAACCTGTGAGGTCTCTCCAACTGCTGCAAGTGCTTTGTACTGTACATGCCGAATGGGGAGTTATATTCAATTATGGGCCTGATTAGTGCCGAGTATAGAGGGGTTATAACCTCCTTTGCTCTCGAGGCAATGTCTTTACTAATTAAGTGTGCTACATAGAAGGCCTTCCTTACTACAGTAGACACATGGTGGTTAAAGTTAAGGTCGCAGACAACGTGTGATCCCAAATCCCTTATCACTTCATAAGTACTTATGGTATCGTTGTTGATTTGATAGTGTGAAGGGACATTGTTTTTGACAAAGGGAATGATGATGCATTTCTTTGCATTCAGTTTGAGATTGTGACTAAAACACCAGTCATCGGTCTGAGTAAGACCCTCCTGGAGTATACTGACATCATTTGGGGATTCAATAATTGAACCTAGTTTGCAGTCATCCGTATACTTGGTCAGTCTCAACCCCTTAGTTTTGGCCTCATCTTCTGAGAAGTATATACCAAACAGTAGGGGGCCCAGCACTCACCCTTGTGACACCCCATGATGACAGGTCTGCTGGTTGATGTGGAGTCACCCACTTTGATAGTGTGTGTCTGGTTTGTGAGCTAGCTGGCAACCCATCTTACAACAAAGGAGTTTACATTCAGTTTGCTAAGTTTATCGGTAATGCCTGAGTATTGGATTATGTTGAAAGCCTTTGCCAAGTCAAGGTATGCTGTGTGTACAGATTTGCCCTCATCAATGGCCCTGGTCATATTTTCAAAGAAATCCACCAGATTTAACAGGCAGGATCTGCCCTTGATGAAGACAAATTGGGCTGGATCAAGGGTTTGGAGGTTGCCTATTTCTTTATTTGTGAGGTTCCATGGCCTTAAAGAAAAGGCTGGTCAGACTTATGGGTCTATAATTTCCCAGGTTTGTTGTTAGGCAGCCTTTGTGGGGGGCAATGACTGTTGCTGTTCTCCATTCCACAGGAGCAAAGCCTGTGGTTAGGCTGTGATTGAATAGGGTAGTTAACAGTGATGCTAGTTATTGTTTTAGCCTGTTTAGAAGACATCCTGGCATGCCTTCTGGTCCTATAGAGGCTGTGTTTTTTGCCTTGGAAAAGGTTTTAATGACCTGCTCTTCAGATATGTAGGGTGGGGGAGAGTGAAAATTTTGGCAAACCTATACACTAGCAGGTCTGCTGTCTCTGAAGTCAATGTGTGTAATACCATTAGTCACTAGTTTAGCACATGCTTGGGTCCTACCTTTTAGACTACGTATGTAGCTGTAAAAGGCCTTATAGTTATCCTTGGCTGTGCTTGCTAAGTTTTTCTCAAAAATGCCCTTAGAGGATTTCACATGTTGTCGTATTTGCCTGTTAAGGCTGTGGAAAGTGCTTTTCCATAGTTGGGGCCTTGCCTTTGTTTTCTTGAACAGTACATGTTTGCATTTGTTGTAAATTTTGTTGATGCTGGATGTCCACCATAGTGGCTCGTTTTTTACTTGGGGCTCTAGCTTTGATTCTTTCTGGTACAGCCGAGTCTATACACTTATTCAAGTGATTGTACAGGGCTTTAGTGTAAGCTTTGGTGTAGTTACCAATTCTAGCTTGGGGTGGGGTTTGGAATGCATTTATACCTTCCCCTAGGAGGGCATAGTTTGCCTTGGTAAAGTTTTTTAGTCTGACTTTGCCCTTTGTGAGTTCTGATGTTAGTGCCAGCTCGAAAGTGACTGATTTGTGTTCAGATTTAACTAATTAGGGTCTGACAGTTATGGCAGTGCATCTATTTGCCATGGAAGTGAGGTCCAGATCTAGAACATTTGTTCTTCTTGTTGGGTTATGAACAATGTGTTCCAGGGAATTTGAGTTAACAAAGTCAAAGAACTTTTGTGCTAGTGAGTTAGGTCTAGAGTAGGTTTCCCAGTTGATGGTGGGATAATTGAAATCCCCCATAACCAGAGTGTTCGGGAATATTTGGATTGACTCCAGTTTGGTCAAGTAGGCATCACGCACATCATGACCCATGGAGGGGGATCTATAACTGGTCATGACTTGAATGGGGGTCTTACCCACTGTAACCCGAACTTGGAGTAACTCCATGGAATTATTCAGTCTAACTAGACGGGAGGTGAATTTATCTCTAATATAGAAAGAAACACCACCTCCTTTGGTTCTCACACATTTGTTTTGCTGTCTGAAGGTGTAGAAGGCATTGCAGCATCGCAAGGCTGGGATACTGTGTGCCATGTTAGTGAGGACGGGATCTAGCATCAAGGCCCTCTTTATCAGGGCCTAAGTCCTACAGACATACTTCTACAAAACCACTATAAGCCTGATTCCTTCTGTTGGTCCAGATCAAGCTTTGCTGCGACCATTCTCCGGGGGTTCCTGGACTCCTCTCCTTCCACCTCCCAAATGTAGTTAGTTATGGCAAACTAACCACATAGCTAAAGCTACTGCGGCAGTGATCAATATGGTGAACATAGTAAAATAGTGTAAACTGATCTTAACATAACAGTAGATGCAGTAGATTTACAAATGATCACTGCTGGAGTAGCTGCTCCATCTCTCTATCCCCCCCTTTTTATTTTTTTTTTATTTTTTTTTTTTCTTTGGTGTTTATGCCAGGGTATGGGCATTTATGTTTTGCTGTTCCTACCATAGTCCTTTCATGGTTCAGCCTCCTTCTTTCTGCTGGCAGGAAAGCTCTGAAGGCCTTCACAACCAGTTTTGTCTTATAGTCAGCTCAGCTTGAGCCGCCTGACAGTCTGGGTGCATGCATACCTCTCACATGTTCAGATTTTCACCCCATATCAAGATTATTGCCAAATATTTTGGTCTGTTCTTTATAAAATTTGTGGTTTTCTGGTAAATCATTGAGGATTGTAGTCACTAAATAATTACAGACATTTGAATTTCAGACTTCATAGCCTTAAGGAAATGCATGCTAAGAAAAATCCTGTTATTCTAGCAACTTTCTAAGACCAATATTTAAAACTTGTCCCTACGTTTGGGCCTTTATCCCCCCACTATTTTAGGGTTTACCCAGATTTCTTCTGCTCAAAGGTTGAGAGACATGGGTGCATGTTAGTTGCCATTAAGCTTTTGAAGCTGGCTGGCCATTATATGCTTGGCAGGATATAACAAATATAGCTAAGGTTACTGTAGCAGTGATCATTTGAGCATCTACTGTTCTGGTAAGTTCAACCTATACAGCTGTACTTTGTTAAAGCTGACGTATTCCAAGTTAAGCTACACATAAATTGAGGTTTAAATATTTACTGCAGACTGGTTCCCTGTTTCAGGCAGAGTTAATAACTGAAGATTTTTGCCTAATTATTGATTTGACTATTTATACACCGGATATAAAAGACAGGGCCAGATTCACAAAGGCTTGCACGGAGTCTAAGAGTAGTGTAAGATGTCAGGCAGGCAATATGTCTGCTGAGCGATTCAGCAATAGCCAGCAAGGGTGTGCATGAGAGCTCCTAAAACTACTCTTGCACGGACAGTGTTATGATATACAAATTACCTAATTTGCTGCTGAAAGCTATGCAAATTACGTAAATTTGCGATCCAGGAAACACTAACCTGTCCGGGGAAGAGTAGAGTTATTTGCAGAAATGTACTCCGTTGGTAACGGAGTACCGTTCTGCAAATAGCAAAACGGAGCTATGACAGCTCCAAATAAAGGATGCATCCAGTTGAGGAAGCATGCCAATAGCCAAATATAAGGCCATTGGAATTTTTATAGGTTGAAAATTAATAAAAATCTAATTTTTTTCCCCGATCTCCGATGTTTAAGCATAGCGCAGCGCCGCGCAAATGTGCGGTGCTTTAAAAACCAGAAAATAATTAAACAATAGCCAAAACTAGGCATGTTTAATAAAAAGATTATTCTGCCATGCAAGTGAATGGCAGGCTGAAGACAACATGGCTACTGAGTAGTGGTTGCTAAGGGGGGGAAGCTTAGTTTGAGAGATGTAACCAAGCATTAGTAGGCAATCCTATGCAAATGAGGATAAGGAGAGTGAATCCCAATTTTCCCTGGCATGTGAGCCATGTCCCTACAGTGTAAGTGTAGGAATAGGGGAGCAGTAGAGTAGAAGATAGGTGACACCATGAAGGGGTATGTCTGAAAGACTGTAAGATTATTGGAACAGAGTGGCTTGTGTTTGACATGAGTTGCTCAGGATTGCAAAAGGCGTGTCTACAGTTGTCCTAGCTGAAACCCAGAAACCGAAGGTGTATGCCGTGGATATATCTGAAATTTCTTGCAAACGTGCTTACACCGTGTGGTCGTGTGTGCTCGCCTGTAAGCCTGTGTGCGCGTGTGTGCACCCGTCTAAGCCTGTGTAAGCCTGTGTGCGTGCGTGTGCACCCATCTAAGCCTGTGTAAGCCTGTGTGCACGAGTGTGCGCGTGTTTGCGCTTGTTTGCGTGGTGCTGCCCCTTGTGGAAACAGAAAGGGAAAAGGAAGGAACAGAAGTAGTAGGAAGTTAACCAAGGAGAACTAGCAGAGCTGCCGGGTGAAATAAATCAGTATCAGCCAATTACACAGGCAGTACACTAGCCCAGCCCAGCCCAGCCCAGCACTTAAAACTCTGCAAACAACATTCCCCCATGTTTTTCTCAAAAACACTGCAACACTGCAGTATACAAAGAGTGAAAACTTAAAAAGCTTAACTCAGACAAAAAAAGTTAGGGGCTGCCACTGCTATTATAAGCCAACAAGTGCAAGATGCTGAGGGTGGTGCCATTGCTAATGCTGCTGGGCAACCCACAGTGAGGAGACGGAGAAGAGTGTACAGACCCAGGGTAACCTACCAGGGGCCACATAAGCTGGAGATAGTGGAGCGTTATAGAGTGGACAGAGAACTCCTAGAGCAATTGTTGAGCTGTGCAGGCCACGCCTCACACACAGAACCAACAGAGGGGAACCCATCCCAGTGGAAACCAAAGCATGTGTTGGCCTAAGATAACTAGCAACAGGTACCTTCCAGAGACCAACTGGTGATATGATGGGGATTTCACAGGCATCAGCATCCAGGGTACTGCACCAGTTCCTGAATGCCATGTCAGCACATGTCAGTGATCATATATATTTCCCCAATTCCCGTGAGGTATTGGCCAGCAATATGCATATTTTCCAGCAAATAGCGGAATACCCTGAGGTAGTGGGTGCAATTGACTGCACGCACATACACATCAAAGCACCAGCCGATGAGTGGGGTAGGGTCTACATCAACCGCAAGGGCTTCCCCTCCATCAACTGCCAGGTCATGTGTGATGCCCAGGGCATAATACTGAATGTGTGTGCTGGCTGCCCTGGAAGCTACCATGATTCCCATATCTGGCATCTGTTGCAGCTGTACCAGACATTTGCCAATGGCGACATCCCTGATGGTCACCTAGTGGGGGATGCTGGATACGCACTGGAGCCGTGGCTGATGACACCCATCAGAAATGCACACACACCTGAACAAGAACTCCATAATGAGGCACACGCACAAACATGAAATGTAATTGAGTGTGTGTTTGGGATGCTCAAGTCACGGTTCCGGTGCCTGGACACATCTGGTGGAGCCTTGCAGTACTCACCAACTACATGTACCCAAATTGTCATGATATGTGCCATGCTACACAATATGATCCTGCAAAAACAGCTGCAGCAGGAACATTATGGGGCAGGGTCAAACAGCCCCTCACCATTGCCAAGGCCATCACAGGCAGAGCGTGACTCGGAGGAGGAACAACCTGAGCCTTCCCCAGTAGGCAGAAGGAGGCATGCCCAGTATGCCTTGGCCTTGGCAAAGAGGCAACACATAGCACATACACTGGCACAGTAGAAACCCTGGAAATGATACCTCTCTCTGACTCACACATAAAATAAAAGGGATGCCTAACTTGACACTACCTGTTTTCAAACATGTATAGGGAGTGTACTATGTGCATCCAACTTAGGCAGCCCTGCAGCACCACCTGAGGCATGATTGCCATGTTTTAAGCAATATAAAGAAGTGCTAAGCAGCTTTTACCACTATTTAGTATATGTAAACAAAATTGCCAGAGCTAACTAGCGCAACATTGGGCAACGTTGAGCAATGTTGGGCAAGGTCGGGCAAAGTCGGGCAAAGTTGAGCAAAGTCAGGTAAACATGCTCATATTTGCTTTACTGTTCCTTAAGCAGTCTGGTCTGCCCAGCATGAAAATAAAAAGCAGTGACAGGTCTTGAACCCAGGATACTGTGCACTATAGTCACAGTACTGAACCACTAAGCCATGACAGCATTTCACTGGCACAGACACAGCAGGACAATTGTACACTAATGCAAACACAAAGAAATGCTGTATCATGCCCCTAAAGAGGCATATAGGTAACCTCCCCCACAGGCCTATGCACACAGAGAACAGCAGGCCAGGCGGTGTGATGTTGGTCGGGTAGGCAATGAAGTCGCAATGTAATATACATGACATTGGATGCTAAGATCTGTAGTACAGTAGTATGCCTCAAGCCAGTACGGTAGGCAACAGTACAGACTGAAATGGTGTACCGTACATAGCAGTGCAGGCCTAGCAAATGTGTATAAGTGTCAGGTGAACCCCTTATCCTATGTACACCCACAGTAACAATCAGGTGTGCCCCCAGGTAGAAATGTACAAAGAATAGCTGTCCCCCCTGTATGTAGAAATGTGGATAAGTCTATGCAAAGTGTCTCATGGAAGCCCTGCAGGCACAGCATGATCCCTGTTGATTTATGACACAAAGGTGAGCCCTGCAGTAAAAATACAACTTGATTTTCCACACACATATAGTATAAATGTCTATACCGGGCATGCTCACACACTTCAACAAATGTAATGGACTTCATTCAGCAACATACTGAAAGGTCATGCTGGGCATGCTCACACACAAATAAACGAAGCAAATGTCAGGCAACAGCATACTGAAAGGTCATACTGGGCATGCTCACACACTTAGGCCATGTCTGAGTACAGCAGTGGGCCACACATATCTGGCAGTTGCATGTTTTACCCCAGGAACCTGTCACTATTCACCAATCCTGCCTTGTGCACACAGTTATATGAAAACAGACACATATAATATATTGGAACCCTGTCATAATCAAACTATGTACCACAAGTACTTAAGTTGTTCACAGAAAGTGAAAAAGCAAAGAAGATCAATAAACCTGCAATCAGTATCATCAATAAACAATGTGCACTCCAAACATTATCCAGTCCATATTCTGGCAAAATAATCTGTGAAGGAGTCCATAGAGAACCATGACGCTTCCTTCCGCTATGTCATAAATAGCAATGTGCACTCATAAATGTCCTGAGTCAGTGCAAACTGTAAATGACTGACATTACCAACATCCTGTCAGACAGGCTCATACATACATACCCCCCTCTCACTGACAAAAGGCCCTATCATCATACCTGGAGATTGTGAAAGCACAGATATCACATATAGAATGGGTAAACAGCTCCTTCCAAACCTGAAAACATGGCGTCTATGGGATTACATTGTTTCCTTAGCTGTGTCATAAGTGAACTCCAGAACAAACAGACCCTGCACCTGAACAGTCTGTTGAGCCTCACCCTCTGTACAGGATATGAAACTGTTGAATGTGTTACAGCAACGTTTGGCACACTCTACAAGTGTTGGTGCACAACAGACCATGGGAACTATTGTCTTATAAGCCTATTAAGCCTGATCTGCAAGGCCATGGAGTCCATCATGATAGATCTCATAAACAGAACTATTGGGAGCCTACAAACACCCAACCCTACTAATTTCAGTTTGGTCTTGGGCAAATCATGATTCCCAAACCTACTAGACTGTTTTCAAGGCAGTCACCCAGGGCATACATCAATGAAATGAGCTACACACGTCCCACATAAACCTTGAAAAGCCCTTTGCCAACATCCCAGACACATGTCGTATCCACAAAATCCGAATTCACAGAACTGACAAACCACAAATAAATCCACAGAACAAGACCTGAGGTAAACCCAGAAGTAAACCCAATGAGCTGCACCAAAAGTTGTAAAATTTAATGAATGAAGTGCTTTTCGTCTGCACAGTATGCAGACTTCTTCAGATACATCTTTAAAATCTTTTACCACACTTATAAGGGTGGATTCAGGTATATTCAATTACCCAATTAAACAAGACAATCAATTAAACAGTCAAGTATCCTAGGATACAACAATCATTTAAGATGCAACAACTCCACCTTCTTAAAAAAGTGAGGGTAAAATTTAAACTCCCACTTCCAACCATAAATAATAACATGTAATCTTATAACTTACTTCATGTTAAATATATGCTCAGTGAGTCTCACAAGAGCTGTTATTCTACACTCTATCACAAGTTAAAAAACAAAAATAAATGTAAATAAAAATATAAATGTATAAATAATGAATTGTAAGTTCTAAGTTGGAAATAAGAACTTACATATCTACTAACAGTGTCTAATATAATGCCAATTACATTAATTTCGCTGTTGTTAAACACACAGCAGTTTCATCTCTGCAAACTTTTAAGTTTAAGAATGCTACTTATTGAACATGATTCATTTAAACCTGGGGATATATAAGCATTTAACCTAATCTGCCATTTAAGTTCTAACTCTTCTAACAACAATGGTGATGGGGCACCCCTTTTATTTTCATGTATTTGATTGATAACCAAAAACTTAAAACTATGTTCCATAATGTGGGAAATATGCTTGGCGAGTGTGATATCCTGTTTTTTCTTGCTTATAGCATACTGGTGTTCATAAATTCTTTCCCGCAGTCTCCGCTCCATCTTTCCCACATAAAACACGGGGCATCCTTGGCACTTAGCCAAATATACAACCATTTTTGAGTTACAGTTAGATCTACATCTAAGTTTGTATTCAATACTTTCCACATCCACAAAATCAACAACCTGTGCATAAATATGTCTGTCATCTGATGGATTGCCAACTGGGGCACAGCTAGATCACACGAGGTAAGAATTGTGGTCTCCTGTACAAGCTGGTAACAACTGCTGTCCCCCATGGCTCAGTCCTGGGACCCCAACTGTCTGGTGTATACCTTTCAGAAATACAGTCAAACACACGAGGGCTATGTTTAGCAAAGTTTGTGGATGACTGCCAAAAAGTTGTCATAATCAATGTTTGGGACAACAGAGACATCCTTAAAAAGGGTCTCAGTCAGACAGATGTGGTGTCAAAATTATGGCCTCGAGCTACAGTCATACAAATACCACATAGGTGCCAACACCTTAAATATGGAGGTGATAATACGGGATCTATGGACACATGTGGATAGTCATCTCTACTTCCAGAAACACATTCACAAAGTTGTCAGAAAATCATGCTATGTGTTCCCACAAACTGCCAAGGTCTTTGCATGTAGGTCAAAGGAGGTTCCCTCTACTCATCAGTCATCAGACCCATCAGAGAGTACCACAACACACTTGCAATGAATCTGACTAGGCACCTTCAGTAGCTGGAAAGACCACTGAAGTACCTCAACAAGAGGATTACTGGCCTCAAACAGTTGTTCCATGCAACAAGACTGAATTTAACTCAATCTGTACTCTGTTGCATACTGTTTACTCAGGAGATCTCTGCCCAACAGACAGGTCCATGTCATGGCAACACTCAGATCTGCTCTGAGTTACAGCTAAATGGCACTAAATATACAGACCCAACTGATATTGCCAACATCCTGGCAGATAGGATCAGTGCTAACTTGACCCAAATGATATTGCCAACATCCCAGCAGATAGGATCAGTGCTAACTTTACCCCCCTCTCACCCATGAAAGAGCACATCTCTACAATGGAAGACTGCAAAGTTGCTGTCATCATGGCTGCACAGGTAAAAAACACTCTCCAAAGCCAGTATCACAGCATCCATGGGACCAGATAACTTCCCAGGCTGTCTTCTACACAAACTACAGAACGAACAGGCACCACACCGATGTACCATGTTCAGTCATAGCCTCACCTCAGGCTTTGTGCCTGCTGAATGGTGCACAGTGATGGTTATCCCACTACACAAGGGTGGAGACACCACGGACCCCAGGAACTAGCGCCCCATTACCCTGATGAGCCTGCTCTGTAAGGCCATGGAATGTATCATCATACAACTTATAAAAAAAGACATTGATAATCTCCAAACTCTTGACCACAACCATGTTGGGTTTGTAAAATGCAGACCATGTCTCCTAAACCTGATAGATGACATTGAAGCAGTCACCAGAACCGTAGACAAGGGTAAGGTGGTTCACAAAGCCTATGTAGATCTTGCAACGGCTTTCAACACCATCCCACACTCTGGAATTATAGATAAACCCACTAAACTAGGCATAAATTGCTATGTCACAAGATGGGTTGCCAACAGGCTTACTGACAGAACACACACTGTGAAAGTAGCGGACTCCAAGTATGACTTTGGACCAGTGACAAGTGCAGTACCACAGGGTTCAGTCCTGGCTCCTGTCCTGTTTTGTATCTACTTCCCTGAAGTAAACTTTAACATGGGAGGTCTGTGGCTACTGAAGTTTCCAGTTGACTGCAAACTAGGAGCCATAACTGTAAATACTAAAGATGTGGACATCCTACAAAAGGGCCTCACTGAGACAGATGGCTGGTGTCAAAGCCATGGCCTCAAGCTCAATGCCAAAAAGTGCATTGTCATCCCCTTTGGTAAAAACTCTGTAGCCATGAACTACAACATAGGTGGTAGTATACTTAACACTGAAAGTGTGATAAGAGACCTTGGGTCACAGGTGGACAGTGGACACACCTGTGATAATCACATCCCCACAGTAGTCAGGAAATCCTTCTATGTGGCACACCTCATCACAAAAGGTGTCTCATGCAGAATAGAAGAGGACATTGTTCCCCTCTACTCATCACTCAATAGATCCATAATAGAGTACAATGCCCCTTTTGCTATGTACCTCACAAGACATCTACAACAACTGGAAAGCCTACAGCAATACCTCACAAAGAGCATTAGTGGCCTGAAATACATGCCATACACAGACCATCTCAAAATGCTCCAGCTGTACTCTCTCGCATATCGCCTACTCAGAGGTGATCTCTGCCTAACATACAAAGCTATGTCAAACACAGAGCTGTTGGACATGCTCCACGTAAAACACTCGCAATCCCTCTGATCTTTGGCCCCAAAACCACGAGTGAAATACAAAAGGAAGGGGTGTATCCATTTACCTTATGGATACCCACACCTTCAGGTTAGTGGCACAGCATGAGGCCTTGGAGACCATGCAAGTGCAACTAACATTAGGCAAAGCTGCTTATCAGATTGTAGCCTGCCAGAGATCACCTACCTTGTCTCTGGAACCTCAGTCAGTATTCCTGAGAACAGTGGAAAATATAAAGGTCCTATCAAACACCATTATATGAGGAGATTACAACTACCCAAACATTGAGTGGGAGTATTACTCATGTACAACGTCCTTTGCCCAATGTTTCCTAGAGTTTAAAAACTCAAATGCCCTGGTACAGCTGGTCACCATGCCCACTAGAGGTGACAACATACTGGACCTGATCATCACCATCATGGGGTATCAGTGTTCCACAAAAGAGATAAACCCCTCACTGGTAATATCAGATCATAAAGTAATCACACTGGACAACCACATCCCGCCTCCCCTCCCAGTCAAGGAAACCACTGTGAAGACATTTTCAAAAGCAAACTGCACACTTCCCAAGACCAAAGTGGAAAGTTCCAAAGTTCCAAAGCCCCCTTGCTATAGGATAATGCTATACAATCTGCCAAATCATTTACAAGTGCATTCTATGTGCATCTACAGGGATGCATGGATCGAGACATCCTAAATAAAACCAAGATGCACTCCTCCAAAAATAAGAAACCAATCTGGTGGTCGTCGCCCATAAATAAGCTATACAACAGAAGGAGGAAATGAACACATGATAGAGCAAACTTCACAAAAGGAAAGGCATCACTGATCATTATTAGGAAGACACAACGATCACTCATAAAATATCCAAGGCCAGTTTCTAAAGACAAATTGCCAAGGAATGTAAGAATAACAACCACAAAGCCTTCGTTAGCTATACGAAACATTTAGGTGGCAACTTCCAAATATGCTGTCAGCTACTGCAAAATGGCAAGAAATTCACTGAACCAACTTACATTGCTCACATCCTGGGGGACAGTTCAGTGTAAACCCCCCCATCACCCCCAAAAGGCCCTGTGTCCATCCCAGAAGAATGCAGAGCCCCAGACTTCATGGACATGCAGGTAAAAACAGCCCTCTCCAAAGCTAAGAACACAGCATCAATGGGACTGGATGGTGTCCCAGGCTGCGTCTTACACCAGCCCCAAAAGGATCTACACCCTCACCTACATTCACTGTCCAGACTCAACCTTACCACAGGCTATGTACCCAAAGAATGGCATACAGCAACAGTCATCCAGCTCCACAAAGGGGGTGCCACAACAGAACCTGGAAACCATTGCCCTATAGGCCTACTCAGCCTGGTCTGCAAAGCTATGGAGCAAATTATCATGGAACCCATAAACAGAGACATTGGGGACCTCCAGACACTGGACTCTACCCAACTTGGCTTTGTTAAAGGCAGATCCTGCCTCCTAAACCTAGTTGACTTATCTGAAACAGTTATCAAGGACATAGATGGAGGTGAAAGTAGTCCACACAGCCCACCTGGACCTCACTAAGGCCTTTCAACACCATTCCCCACTCTGTCATCATGGACAAGCTTACCAGCTTGAACATTAACAGCTATGCCACATGATGGGTGGCCAACTGGCTCACAGATCAAACACACATATTCAGAGTTGCGGATGCCATGTCCAACTCTAAACCAGTCACAAATGGCATCCCACAGGTCTTGGTCCTGGGACCCCACCTGTTCAGTAGATACTGCTCAGAGGTACAGGCAAGCACGGGAGGAGTATGGCTGAACAAGTTTGCAGATGACTGCTAACTGTGGTCCATAATCGACTCTACGGCTGACACAGACATCCTCCAGAAGGGTCTTACAGAGGCAGATACCTGGTGTCAAAACAATGCCCTCAAGCAGAATGCCAAAGAATGCATAGTCATCCCCTTTGGATAAAACAAAGTTTACACAAATTACCACAAAGGTGGTAATCCAGTATGTACGGAGAAAGTAATTATGGCCCTGGGGACCCAGGTAGATAGTAAACTCTCCTTTGATGATCACATGGCCAAAGTGTTTAGAAATTCCTTCTATGTAGCCCACCTAATGTAACCCACTTTGTCTAGTCTGATGATGTCACCATCCTACAAATAGACCTGTGGAAACGAGAGCTCCCAGTCATGTGTATAGTGCACCATGTTAATGCGTACTTCTCTAGTATCATAAAATAGTTAGGTAGTGGTTTGAATCCTGCACTTGACAAGTGTGTTTGTGTGTGATCTCCATGGAGAGGAGCAACCTTTTTGGAGACTACTAAAACACCTTAAAAGTGGTGTACTTATCTTTGTCAAGTCTGATCCTACAACTATACCTGTGGAAAGGAAATCTTCCAGTAATGTGTATAGCATGTAGTGTTAATGTGTACTACTCTATTATCATAAAGTAGATAGGTAGGGGTTTGAATCCTGCACTTGGTGAGTGTGTGTGTTCTCTATGTGTGTGACACTGTTGGTCAATGTGTTGTGGATTTTGCTTTTACTACTGTATGACATATCACTATGACAACAGTATGTGCATTGCACATGTCAGGTAGCTGTGTGGCAAATACATATACGTACATGTGACCTCAATTATTTCATAGGTGGGAACCCTGCTTTCTCCATGAACACATTTTTTATCTTTGCCAGAGTGTGCTGCCACTTTCCAGACCTTAGGTCACATCTCTATGCTTGTGACAAGCCCAGCCACTGCAGTGATCCCTGGCCTAGGTCATCCATGTCACACACACTCATTATGGTTTCTATTGAATAGTATGAGTGAGGGTTTATGCCTGAGGTATATTTCAGACCTGTTCAAATGCAACAAAGTCTGTCAATGATGGCTATTCATTATAGGTGTACAACAACCTTTGCGGATATGTATGCAGACCCCTTATTGCTTATGTGATCCACCAAGGGATTTCAAAATACCTTTGGAAATGTGATTACCAAAGGAGAGATGACGTAACACTTGGCTGTATGTACACATCGGTACCTGTTCAACATGTTGGGGGTACTACCTATGTGGTACTGTGGGGATACTATGTTTTGTAAAGGTGCATGACTATGCTTTAGTTGGCTTATAGCTTTACAGCAGGGGTTTGACAACAGGTATCTGTCTGTATGATACCCTTGTGGAGGATGTGTGTGTCATCTGGAGAATGCATTATAGGCCACAGTATGCATTTCCAGATGTGGATGGACATATCCCTACTGTGTTAGCTTGTATCTAAGAGAGCTATATGCCAAACAGGAGTGGTCCCAGGAATGGGTGCAGGTGAATACCACTGGTTACTGGCATAGTATAGTACCTGAAGGATCCAAATGTTACGGTGTGTTCTACATCTGTATGTCAGTTGTCAAGACATCATCTAACGATTGTTTATGGTCAGGCTGTTGAGGTTATGTATACTACCAGAATGCAAACCAATGACAGATAGTAACAGTATCACCCACAGCACAGTGTCAAACCATGTCATACACACATGTGTACCCAAGTTCCAAAATGTGTGTAGTACAATGCATACTGGCCACCAATAGAAACTATGGAGTGTTAACACTGTGTAATACAGGGCATGTCACCCTGCCCATGTGTCCACTATGCACATACATGCAGACAGTGCACCTCCACCATGTTCACAAATGTACACCTGCAAATCTGTGCTGCACATATCCCACACGTACTGTCCACTGTCTAACACATGCTGCCAATACTACACACATCAGCCAAGTGGCACGTGGGTGACAATACACTATTGGAATTAACACTGGTGTAAACAATACTACATTGACAATCATAACATTAATGCATCATGCCTGCTCAGCTACACCTTAAAGGATATCATTACACTTTACTGCTGACAACATGCTAACATTGCTATACTGCTATAAAGTCACCCTGTGCATCAGCACCATGTTAGCCTGTTCCTGCATCAATGTTACAGATGACAGGAGGTGGCACAGGTTTCATCATATGCACAGAGTGTGTTTTTGGTTTGCCAGAGGCCTACATTGAGCCATACAATCGACAGGTGTGTGTGTGTGTGTGTGTGTGTGTGTGTGTGTGTGTGTGTGTGTGTGTGTGTGTGTGTGTGTGTGTGAGTGTGAGGGCCAAGAGTACTGCTATGGGCCAATGTTGATGTAATGTGTGCGGGTATGTGTTAGCCCTAGGTGTCTGGTTTATGTGTGTGTCTTCATGCACACAGTTCCACCATGTGGCTGCCATATATGGGGATTTGTGGGACAGCCACAGACTGTACATGCCAGGCTTTACAGATCACAGTCTCTGGCCATGGATATGGTACCTGTGCTAAGCCAGACTGGGTACTATCCTCAGAGGTAGACATATGTACACTGGATTCAGGACCCTGCTGGGACTTGCCAGAGCCACGTACACGTGGTCTTCTAGGACGGTCTATGGACAGCCCACCCCCAACATTGCTGGGGCTGGTACTGGCACTACGGGAGTGGCTGTGACTTGAGGGACGTCCGCGGTGACTGCCAGCTGCTGATGTTGCTGGCATACATCCACGTCCACGTCTCAACTGTCCCGCACTGTTCTGACACATGGACATGACAGTGAGGAGGACATCTAATGTCTCACCCCAATGTTTATCAGTGACCTCAGTGTAATTATGGATGGCACCTGCTAGGTCACAGATACTGTCATTTAAAGTGGTGTTATGTGCCCTCTGTGCCCTTAGTCCCTGTCTGGTGTACCGTTCCATATGTGCCTGTGCCTCCATGACAGCCTGGAACATGTGTGAGGTTGTAAGACCTGTGGCACGTCTGCCAGGGGCATGATGACCAGCAGTGCTCCGATGAGAACCCCTGGACATCTGCCTATGTGGTACCATTCCAGACATCTGGGTATGGCTGCTGTGTCGGCATGCATGTGCCATAGATACCACACTGTCCTGGCCAATGCCGACTGTACACTGTCCCTCAGCTAAGGGCATTGGTGATGGATGTATTGGCAGTATGACTGTGTGCATGGATGGGGTGGGCACTTGTGTACTGTCGATTGTTGGCCCAATGACAGACTCTGGCAAACATGCCTGTGCCTCAACACACCTATCCTCATTTTCACTGTTTGTGTCAGTGACATCAGGTTCCCTGCTGCAGTGAACCAGCCCAACCTCAGCACCTGTGAGAGGAAGACAGGAAACACACATTACGACCTGTACATGATGTCAGAACACTTGCACACATGCACACATGAACACATGCTCACATGAAGACATGCACACATGCACACGTGAACATATGCACACATGAACACATGAACACATGCACACATGAACACATGAACACATGAATACATGCACACATGCACACATGGACACATGCACACATGAACACATGCACACATGCACACATGCACACAAATACACTCCTCGCTAAAGCAGACACACACACACACACAAACACACACACACACACACACACACACACACACACACACACACACGCACACACACACACACACACACCACCAGCAATCCAGAACATACTCAATAGCAGTTTATGGTGGGGTACAGTATCACAAGCCAGTCATATCACATGTGTCAGCATGCAGGACGTGTGTTGCTCAACAGCATGCAGTGCGAGTGTAGACAGTCCTTGCTAATAACAGTATACATGGCTTTGATGCATGTGTGTTGTTGTTCAGTGATTGGCCTCACCCTGGAATGCAATGTGTACATGGACACAACATCGCTGTGCAAGTATTAAAAGCTCTTCAATGTCCTGTGCACCATCATTCACAGGTATACATACCATGGCTGGATGTGTATCTGTGTGTCACATAGATATCCATTTCTGATTAGAGCATCTGTGTCTTTAGCAGATAATTGTGGACACAGGTTTAGCTCATGCATGCTATGTATACACACAGGATGAGTGGTGCATGTATACCTGATGGAATACCATTGCTCAACATAGCCATTGTACAGTGGTTATGGTGAGTGTAGAACATACTGTAGACATGCCAGTGCCAGCCATGACATGGCATGCTACAACACAACTGCAACATTAAACATCACATATACCCAGTGTGTGTCATGTGACCTATACGTTCAATAGCATTACAAGACATATATGTGTCACTTTGTGCAAATGGTGATTGCTATGCATATTGTGTATAGGTACATATGTTTGCACACAAACAACATTGAGGTGTATAGCAAAGAATGCTATGTGTAGTACTGTGGTTACTGTAACTGGATGGGGTGTAGTACCATGAGCCATCATCATGCAGCATCATGTCATCACTCAAGACTACTAATGTGTGCCAGACCGGCAACTATCATGTTGTACCTGAACTGCAGTACCATGGTTACATTCACCATTTCACAGCCAGTTGTTACATGGGTTTGTAAGGTGCCCAATAGGGAGCATTGCCTAACATGAATGTGTTGTGTGTGGAAGAGTGTCACACCACCCCATGATAGGCCTCTACCCCTCAGGTACATTATGTGTGCTGTGTGGATGACATTTGGGATACTGGAGTGTGACCTTACAGCGGGTGTCCGAATATGCCATGTGTAGCATATTAACGTGCACTGCATATGGCAAAGTTGTGTATGTTGTGTGCATGTGTATCGACTCTGCCTATCCAATGTCCACTACAGTGTAGCCACAATTGTTTGGGATGCTCTGTGTATTGCATGTGTTTGAGGCAGCTACTCATGTTACTGAGATGTGCATAGTCTCACAGCAAACATGCACAGCATGCATTATGCGTAGGTGTGTTACATGTGTAAATGACCTATTTAGTCTCTATTGTTTCAGTTTGAAGCATGATATCACCCCCCCTGATGCTAGGTCTAACATTTACAATGACCCTAAATTTAAAAGTATGTTCAGGAAATAAAGTCACATGCCTACACAATGCATTTCTTTCATCATTATTCCTAATACTGGAGAGATGCTGAAGGATCCTTATTTTAAACATGCAATTTGTCTTGCCTACATAAAAACTTTGGCATTGACAACACTCTGCTAGATACACTATGTTGGTGGTGCGGCAGGTTGCTCTTCCTTTAAAGTGAAACACTTTATGGGTAATGGGATGTGTAAAAACGATATCTTTATTTATATAGGGACAAGCTTTGCATGATCCACAGTTATTAGTTCCTATTGTGTTAGGTAGAGCATATGATACCGTGGGCATAGAAGGTTCCTTACACAATAAGTCTTTCAGGTTTTTATTCCTTCTGTATTTGAAAGTGGGCTGCGGCCCTACTACACCCCCCAGTACGTCATCACTTGTTAGTATATTCCAATTTTTTCTCACTATATTGCAAATGTCACTGGTATTGCTGCTATAATTTAACATGACCTGTAGACCTTTGCTGGAATCATCATTGCTCTTCTTGACCTCATTATTTTCTGAGGATCTTAAAATCCAAGGTTTGTAATCACTACACCGCTTAGATCTACCTCTTTCCACAGCCTTGTTCACCAGGTTCTGTTTATAGCCTCTTTCATTAAAGTTCTCCTTGAGTTCAGATGTTTCCTTTTCAAAATCTGAGTCTAAGAGACATAACCTGGAAGTCCTGCTCACCTGTCCCTGTACTATGTTGCGGTATGTGTACCTAGGGTGCATGCTGTCAAATGCTAAAAGCGAATTCTTCCAGCAATCTTTCTTATAAAGCTTGGATCTAAAGCCTTTTGTGTCCTGTTCTATACATACATCTAAAAAGTCTATAGAGCTATGTGACATGTGAACGGTGAATCTAAAAAATGCCGTGGTGGAATGCAAATAATTAATGAACTCACCTAACTCTTCCTCTGTTCCATCCCACAAAAGAAAGATATCATCTACAAAACGTAGATATAACTGTAGGTGATTCTTCCACTCCTCATTATTGATGACATATGTTCTCTCCCATTGTGAGAGAACCAAATTTGCATAAGTGTTAGCACAGGGGGTTCCCATGGCTACCCCCTGCGCTTGTCTGTATATGCTGTTACCTCCCAGAAAAACATTATTCTCCAAAACAATACTTAGCAATGATATAATGAGAGATAACTTGTCATCACTAACTCCTAGGTTACCCAAAAGCATTTTTATACTGTCAATGCCAAAGTTGTTCTCAATCACTGTAAATAGACTCTGAATGTCCATGGTAACAATCAATAAGGTCTTACTGTAAGACTTATTCAACTCGCCTAGTAGCCTAAGGAAATGTGCTGTATCTTTCAATACACAAGCCATTTGGTCTAAGTAGGGTTTTAATGTATATTCCACCCATATTGACACATTCTCTGTAACCCATCCCCTCCCAGATACTATTGGTCGAAGGGGTGATATATGTAAATGTAGTTTATGCCATACAAACAGTGTTGCCTGTTTGAAAATGTATCCGTGCTCTATATACATTTATTAGCAATTACTATGTATTACCCTGCAAAATACAAGCAACATGATGCTGATTGCTGATTATGTAACAGACATCTGGAAATGTTGAACAGTAATGCCTATGCAGACAAGTATCCCTAAACACAGGATGCAAGTGTGCTTTAACAAAAGCATCAGATATGTTGTAGGAAGATGCAATACCCATGTTGAACTGAAGAACATGCCAGACATAGTCCACCAATAGTAGTGTGAACACTGTCACAGCAGTTACCCATTTATTATGTGACTAGGCAGGCCATGTCAACAGACTGGTCACTGAGAACCACAGTCAGACGTACAAGTGTGCCAACACTTGTATTGCAAACAGCAGGCAAAGCACTATGAACTGTATGTGAAAAATTACCATTAAAAGCACTCAGAGTTACAAATCAATGACTGTCATCTAGGTTGTGACGTACAATTCAAAATGTTGTCTTTTTTAATTTCTCCAAGCCTTTTGGGTTTCTAATACCATGATGGGAATGGACCCCATTCCTAAGTGAAAGCATGATTAAAGTTCATGAAATTAGTATTGTTTCAATCTTTGATATCAGCCAGTATTGCTCTTCACAGCACCCACAATGTGCCCAGTAATGACTCCTTCTGCAGTTTGTATGGAGTTACATAGGTTAGTACTAAGTTAATTGCCCTTGTGAGCCATTTTAAGCTTAGCCAATTACCCCTTGTGAGACTCAAACCCTGCACTTTGTGTTTGTAAGGCAAACACCTTACCCATTAGGCCACCCTCCCAACTACAAATAATAACCACTTCCAGGATTAGAACCTGCAACCATGCGCACCATTCCCAAAGTAACCTACTTGTATTGGTAACATATCCAAATACGATTGTAAATTATTTTTTATAAGACCCGTTGCTCCTACTACTATTGGAACTGGCTGGGTATCTTTCTTCCACATTGCTCTCATTTCTGCCTGCAGATCCTGATATTTTATGACTTTGTGTCTCTCTGTACGCAAGACACTGTATTCACTGGTGTGGCAATTTCAATGATCAATGCTACTTTTGTCTTCTTTTCTTGGACCACTATATCTGGTTTTCTAGCATCTATCTTTTGGACTGTTGGTAATGTGTGATCCCATGTGATATAAACTTCATCATTTTCTATGATGCTTTGTGGTTCATGTTTCCAGTGTTTTTCAGCCACTTCAAGTACCATAATGTTTGCACAATCCCCAGTACAATGGTCTCGCCACATTAGTATGCCTTTAAGTATGCAGTCCTTCTGCCATATGTGTGTTTTACAACCAGCAACAAGGTGAGTGACTGTTTCCAATTCAGTTTTACAAAACCTACATTTGTCTGTTGCTCCCACACGTTCAATGGACTTTATAAACCAGCATGTACTTAGCCGACTATCTTGAGCTGCCAATATTAACTTTTCATTTCTTGGTTTGAATTCGCCTTTCCTTAACCATTCCTGCATTCGTTCCTGA
Source organism: Protopterus annectens (assembly GCF_019279795.1). Taxonomy (NCBI): domain Eukaryota; kingdom Metazoa; phylum Chordata; order Ceratodontiformes; family Protopteridae; genus Protopterus; species Protopterus annectens. The sequence continues at coordinate 215,131,026 of NC_056736.1, read as the reverse complement.
TCAACATGAGGTTCTTCCAGAAGTTTTCTATACTTGCAACTATATTTATGTTTTTTCCTCATTTCTTGCCTTCTCATCTGGTCCTTCGCCTTATATTCTTTCTTTTGTTTTTTGGCACATTCAGTTGCTGCCTGGTTTTTATCTACTTGTGGTTTGAATTCCATTCCTGCTTGATATTGATATGCTTCTGCTAAATTAAGCAGAGAAGTCACCTTAGATTTATTCTCCTCATGTTTCAAAACTTTCACTCCATTTGGATCTTGTGAGGTCAGTAGATAGGGTACCTGACAAATCTTCGAAAGCTCAAAATTTCAAACGTTACATGGGCGAGACCAAATGTTCAAAATTTTGATTGTTCGAAGATAGACTTTCAACAGCGCCATATAGTGCAGATAGGGAGAATTTCCCTTTTCTGCACTGAAGTGCGGTCTCGGAGTTGGTATATTTAAGTAAGGGGGGTGTGGAGGGTGCAGCCCCCCACGTGGAGGTGCAGGGTGGTTTGCCCCCCTACCTACGCTGTTAAAGTGTTTTTTTCTTTTTTTACTTTTTTTTTATTTGATGTTTGAACATCCAAATGTCGAACATTTGGTCTCGACCATGTAATGTTCGACATTTTGGATGTTCGAACATTTAACATACACCCGATAGATATGTATGGAGTCCCACGATTGCAGATCTATAAATGTAATCAATTTCAAGGAGGCCCATCCCTCCTTCAGAATGGGGAATATATAATCTTGGTATACACTGATTTTTATAAATCATTTGGTGAGCATGAAGCATCCTTCTTGTTTTAATGTTTAATCTATCCAACACTTTTGGGGCCAGTCAATCACTGCAAAACTGTACGTTAGGACAGGAAGAGCAAATTGATGTATACTTTGGATCTTGTTTCTAGATGTCAATGCTGTTCACAGGATTAATTTAAGTCTTCTAAAGTATTCCTTACTGAGTTTTATTCACATTTGTTCATGTTTTATTGCTGATCCTTCATCAGTCCCCAAGTATGTATACACTCCCTCTTGCTCAAGTTGTTTTATATCACATTCTTGTCCCAAACTGATGTTTCCCTCATGCTGCAGTTTTCCTGCTTTACAGGTTGCTTTTGCACATTTATCAAGACCAAACGACATTCTAATAACATCTGAAAAAGTTTTGACAACCTGAACCTGCAGCTGTGCTTTCAGTTCCTCATCTGATGAGCTATACAGTTTTAAATCATCGACAAAGAAAAGATGAGAAGTCATTAGACTTTGTGGTTTTCTAGGAGCCGAATTATAGCCATGGCCTAAGTTGCTAAGTAAACAGCTTAATGGATTAATGGCAAGGCAGAATAGCAACGGTGAGAGAGCATCACCCTGGAATATCCTCCTTTGAATTTTTATCCCTGGGATAATAATCTGTCCTTTATCATGGCTTAATTGCAAAGTGGTCTGCCATTGTTTCATGGTTACTGTAATGTAGTCAATCAGTGTAGGGTGTGTCTTCAGTAAAGATGGCTTGCTGATAACTCATATGTAAAGATATTTTTATGCAATTCAAACTTGTAATCACAGGGATTGTCTGACTATTGCATTTACCTTAGATTTGCATGATGGATATTCCTGCATTACAAGTAGTATACATGGTAATTCAACAAAGAAAAAAAATAATGTAATTCAGTACGTAGATTGATTGGCAGTGGAGTTTTTACAGTGTCGAGTTCCCAGCCCAGCGCTCAACCTTTACAGAAGGCACATGCATACACACCTACCTGCATGCCTTTAAAACTCACTTGACTGCAGGGAGTAGATGCAGACTCTGCACAGAAGGTACTCCGGCTAAGAATCGAACCAGAGAACTGCTTGCTGTGAGGCAACAATGCTAACTGCTGCAGCACAGGGGCTGATAAAAAAAAAAACTTGACTTTTAATGAACCTCATTAATTATGTATTGTCCAAATGGGACTTAAAAGCTGTGTGCACATAGCTGGTCTTACTTTCAGGTATACCTGACTCATAGGTAGCTGCAAAGGTAATTTTGCATCTGCTAGCCTTACTGTGGTGGGATATGTTTCTCTCCTTATAGAACTACATTAGCTAAAACAGATAGAAAACTTAAACAGTTTCAAAACTTTGCTTAAAAAGCACCTATGCCAGTGGTGGCTCTGTTCGTCCTGCGCACTTGGGTATCTTTACTTAGAGTACTTTTCTCCAACTTTTACAGCCACTATGCTTCTCAGTCTTTTTGTACCTTATCACTCCCCCTCATGCTGCACTTGTTTGTCTTTTCCCGGTTAGGGGTCACCACAGTGGAACTCCAGTCTGCTAACAATTGGCAGGAGATTTTTTTTTTTATGGTGCCAAGTTGCCAACCCAACCTTCAATGAAGGCACACCCATTCACGCATGTCTTTGAATACCACTCGACCACAGGGAGGACATGCAGACTCCACACAGAAAGCCCTCCAGCCGAGAATTGAACAGGAGAACCTCTTGCTGTGAGGCAATAACACTACTGCTGCACTACTGCAGCTTAATACCCCTCATGCTGCACTAATTTCCTAAATTCATACTTTTCCTCCTTCTCTCACACCCACCACTAATTACTATTCCTCCTTTGTCCATTTATCTTCCTGCTCATTTCCATAATCTCTCCTTTCCTATCTCTCTTATCATCAATGTTTAAGTTACAATACTATTTTCTGTCTATAAATTATTACTAACGTCAAGAACACCCCAGTCTGATCGTTTCCCTGCAGCCATCAAGCTATAAATACATTAACTGAAATTGTGTTTTATTTTTCTATTCATTAATTAGCCCACTTAAGTTAATTTCTCTCTTTTTGTGTTAAAATCCTATTTTCATGCAAGAAATATTTTAAAATCATGCAAATAAGCTCATGTATAGGTGTTGCTATCCTGCAGTTGTAAATGTGCATCATGTGTAACTTAAAAGTGAAGTTTTTCTCCTCGGGCCAGCACTGAAAATGGGTTTTACCCAGGTGGATTTTCCCAGTCAACAAAGACAAATAAATAAGCAAATAAATGGAAATGTATGTGTATCTGTTTAGATTGATGCATTTAAGTAAAACTGTATGCAATTTAAAAATGTATGTGACCTGCTGCAGGGGTGCAGGAATTACCTGTATGCATACAGGTGGATACATTTGCATCATTAGCAAGTACCCCTTCCCCATATGGTGTTGTACAGAGAAATGTAAAGAGCAACAGTGAACATTACATAAGGACATACTTACAAATTTGTTGTATGAATTGCTGGTGACTCTGTACAGTCAGTGGTATGTCCACTGAAAGCTATCGATTCTGATATTATCCATGTGTTGCTATGTAGTACATATTCATATTGCTGTTATGGATCTTTATTCATTACTGCCTCTTAAAACATGTATTAGAACTACTTCCTCAAGAAAACTAAATTTGCGTTTATGTCTGTTTTGACACCTACAGTATGTAGTTACTTATGGATACAGAGGTTTTACATTGTTTTCTGTAACTTGCTCAGTTTATAAATTTCAAATACTCTTTGCTAATGGGGATGGCATTCCCTGATCATTACTGATTGTTTAATATAATTTCATCATGTATAACAGTTCCTGTTAATATGACAGGTTTTTTTTTTACACAGTTGTCTGTTTAGGCTCTTATTGCATTACTGACAGACATCAAACATTTCTGTTTAACACGTAGGTTATATGTAGTATGTTAATGTGAAGTGCATGCAGAGTATGTGGTTTGTGTGGCACTATGATTTTGTGTTTGGACCTCCAGTACATTGATAGCCACTGTAATGGACTCAAATCCCACAGAAAGCCTCTAAAGATGTTACAAGTTATGCTGTTGTTCCAAGTGTTATGTATTCAGGTATTGTTTTCATATCACATATGGTTTTATATGTCACAGTACTATATGGGACAGGATCTCTTTCCTAGACTTTGGCATTGCACAGGAAAGCAGGGAGGGTGCATTGGCATAAGTTGTCAACATAATCATATCCATATGTGGGCCCTCACATTAATTTAAACATGTATGTATACAACTATCTTTCAGACAGGAAATAGACATGGGATGACAATTGTTTGTCACAGGAAAACAAAATTATAATAGCTGCTCTGTAACAACATGGGTGGAGACTTCTTAGATGGGTGGGAGTACAGTATGGAAGGAATAAGGTGTGAACCAACCTCACCAACATGATTAATGCTGTGGGAGGTCACAATAAATCCAGTGAAGCCTGTTGCAGACAGTTCTCTGACATGATCTTTCATGCAGACAGCTGGGTAAACTGGTATGAGAGGTCAAGGGATGCCACCTGTGGTGACCCAACATTGCCATCTCCTAATGAGATCACACATTTTCTTGCATCACTGCATACAGCGAGTGAGGAGCGGCTCATACCCAGGGTGGGATTGAAGCAGGTGTTCCAGGCTATACATGTTAAGTGTTACATTGCATAACATTGATACATACAGATTAACTTATTGCATATTGCTGTTGTAAGCATATTCGTGTATGTTTATTTTTGCATTGTGCACATGGATCCACACAAGATGATGACAACCAACCTAAGTGTAATGGCATGTCACCATAAAACATCAGTACATAAGTGACAGTACAACAAACGTGTAAGGTTTCCCGCATTCATTTCCACATGTCCATCGACTTCCGCGCAATAGCAAGACACAACAGGTGAATGCCTCCATATACTGTTACTGTGACTATTAGCTGTTATTGTCCCTGCCTCCTGTCATGCCAGTGGTGTATACCAACATATTTTCCTAACATACAGGTACATCTTCTGGGGACAAAAGCCATGCAGATGCACATACTGACAGACCAGCTATGTTTCCCACCATGTCCATAGGCTGCAACATAACTGTGTTGTCTGAAATTAATGGCACTGATGTTCAACATAGGAACATCTGGCAAACACGTGCACTGTACATCACATGAGTATCACCATGACATGTTAGTTTGTTGCATATGTCATCATATGCCTATGCCACTGCATGCCTAAATGGCTGTGTTTTATTTGTCTATATTTTTCCACTGCAGGATCAGCATTAGGACAGAGAAACTCATCACATTAGTAGGGTGTCAGTGGTATGCTATTACCTCTGTTTCATACATATCATTGCTGTCACTCCTCTTGCTGTCCTCCATTAATAATGTGTCCTTCTACCCCTGCATAGGACAGCCATGACAATCTGGTATGTGAATGTTTTACCTACTATGTGCTTTACATCATTTGGAATGGTACATGCTGGCGAGTATGTGATTAACAATGCTGTGTTTGTGCCTTTTTGTTTTCCTACAGTTGCATTCCAGCCCTCACCTCCAGTGATGGATTCCCATGAGGACATGATATGTATGTGTCATGCTCAAATTCCTCACAGATGTCATGCATGTTAAACAGATAACATAATTGTCACCTCCCTGTTATATAGATCCACGGGCCATACCTAGACAAGATCTACTTATAAGTCATTAGTATCTGTAACATTTTAGTGATATATATGTGGTATATATCATTAATGATATTCAGCATGTGATATAGACATGTTTTCTGGTCTGGGTCATCTCTCTCTTCTGTCAGCATGTTTACTGCCTTCATCCTCCATTAGTCTGTCCACTGATGGGGGATTTAATGTAACACAGTATGGTACCATGGCCCCTGGCACACAGGACACAGGACAAAGATTTGGTGCTACAATTTGGCCAATATGGTGACAGTCAAGTGAATAAGGCTGTAGCCTTAGATTTGGAAGAAATCTTGTCCAGCCATTCTGACAATATGGGGATATCAGATAGTGGACAGGATGAGGCCTGTGGATAACAGCCCAATGTTGAGCCTGATGGTGATGCTGACACTTTCCTAGAGAAGAGTGATACTACCTGGTACAGTAGACATAGGTATGTAGCCAGTGTGTATGGGCACATGTCAGTGGGTGCGTGCCTACTCCTACAGGCAAATAAACAAACATTCCCAGCAATATCATGGATCTGTCATCTGTGCACTTGCCTGCACCATGAATCAAGCTGTGTGTGCTGCATGAAGAACAGGTGGACAGGCACAATGAGGACATGGCAACATTTGCTGCACAGAATGAAAACATGTTATCTGTGACATGGTCTGCTGAATCCCTGGTTATGCCCGTACTACAGCAGTGCAGTAGTATGAGATGGGTTCTGCATGCCATGACTGTTTGTAGCTGATTGCCACATGGGAGAGGCAGGCCTCCTGTCAGTTGACCATCCCTTTCCCATCAGGCATCAGTGTCTATGCTGCAATGTGCTCAAACATCTGCTGCTAACCAATTCATTGGGGGTCCAACAGTAATGACTAGACAGTCAGCTCACACCCATGCTCCTTCCCATAGTGTTTCTCCACATGCTGGCATCACTCCATCAGTGTCCTCTGTGGAGTGACCTGGACCAAGTGTTTTCTTACATAGTAAGGGTAGTCAGGACCACAGTGTGAGCTGTCAGCTGCATTAGATTAACAATAAGAGTTGATCCACTCTGTCCTATAATGTCAGTCTCACCTGGTAGTGATGATGATTTCTGTGCAGACTACTGAGTATGTTATCTGTCTGTGGTTATTATGAGGTCTGATGCCACTGGAGTCTGGGATTTCTACTAACCATAGGTAACTCCATTTAGTACATTTACCTTTACCCATGCTTGTTTTAATGCCTGATATTCAGTATGTATATCTATTAGGTAATTGCCATTAAATGCAATCTGTGTTACCATGGTTGGGCAACACCTGAACATCAATGTTTAATGTGTGTACATCTATATGTGTGGCTTGTCATAACTAAAAGATGCATGTTGGATGTTGCCATTTCATCTGGACCTGGACTTGTGGTCACACCCTCCATTTCCCACACCTGTTTCTTCTGTACCCTATGTCCTCCTGTTCCTCCTCTGATAGCTGTGGAATATCATCCATAGACATCTGGGTTTCATAGGGTAGTTCACCCACACCTGCAGTTGTTAGCATATTGCGAAGCATGGCACACACAGTGATCATCTGTGTTGTCTTTTCAGGTGGGTACTGCAGTGCACCGCTGACATCCGAATCTGGATTTCAGTACACCAAGGACATGCTCTTTGGCATTTTATGCAGTTGTGTGGGCTCTATTGTAGGGCTGCTCTGCTGGGTTTCATTGTTCTCTGTACAGGGCATTAGCTAGAAATATGCTGTCATCATGAATAATGTCAGCAGGGATATATTTGGCTTACATCCTTGCTGTGATCCTGTACTTACCCAGAAGTAGTCTGGCAAGTATTTCACCTTGGCAGAATGCAGCCCTCAGACCACTTTCCCTCCATATGTCAGCATCATGGACACTTCCAAGGTGTGCACCATGATGTTTGTTAGTCTGCCATCTGCTACACACACTACTTGGCAGTTCAGGGATGGGCACCCCTTTCTACTAATGTATCTCTTTGCTTCTGGGTGCATGGGGGTCTTAATAGAGATGTGGGTGCAGTTTAATGTACCAAGTACATTGAGGAATTTGGCGAAGTTATAGAACTGGTCCATGACAGTTTGCCACTCCATGTGGGTATAAAGAAAGTGCAGGTGTTTATCTACTTCAGAGAAGATTGCTACCAGGAACTGTGCCAGGATATGGCTGACAACTGTCTGTGACACTCATACAGCATCTCCTATATGCTGTTGGAATGTTCCCAATGCCAGTACTCCTAGGTTCAGACACACTTTTGTTTTGAGAGGGATGAGGTTGCCTTGCAATGTCCACACAGATGTATGGGGCACACATGTTGCACACAACCTGCACCAGCTGTCTGTCTAGGCAGCACCTGTCAATGGCTTCTTGATATGAGAGTTGGATTAGTTGTAGCCTGGCTCTGTGTCTAACTGGCTGCCTTCTAGGATGGACAGCCAGATCCTGCCCCATACCTTGCAGTACCACAGTCTGTTGCTGTTCATTCACTGCAGATAGCATTTTTTGTTTTGGTTAGTATTGTTATGACTTACATAGGATTCCATGGGAATAGCTTCCTTTTCCTTCATTGCAGTGTGGCATTCAACAAGGATTTTGGAAACAAAGTTGGTGTGGCAGTTTGTCCCATTTGAGTTGCACTGGGTGTGCACAATTGTTTTGGAATCCGATGGATGTTTGCAGAATCTGTAATTATCCTATGCTGAAAAATGAAGTACTCAGACTGTTTACAGCATATCTTCTCAAATCTCATCAACAGCTGGTGCGCTGATGACTTCCTTTGGTGTGCTGTGCTTTCCACAATTAATGTTTGGAGTCTGATTGTATAAGTCATATTTTCCTAACAGATAAAAAATACATGTGGATTAACTTTTAAATCCTTAAATAATTCATTTTGAATTGAATCTAATCAATCCTCTTGTAAGCAGAGCTACTATTATTATTATTGTTATGTTTTTTCTACTGGATGCAGGTTAGAACAATAATTAGAAACATAGCTGTCATATTAAAAAATACTTGCACATTAAATAGAAAATACCTTAAATATTATTGTATTCATCATTATGATTAATGGTATCATACGTGATCCCATAGACATTTTGACACACTAGAAAAGCAACAACCTAGGCTCTTAAATTTACTCTTGTGCATTTTTATATCACTTCTTATAAGCAAAAGATGTTCAATAATTTATACTGCTATTCAAGAAAAAAGAATGTAGCTGGTTGCCACATGGGGTAGAAGTGAAACTTCTGCAAGGAAGTGCAAAGGAAAGCAAATGGTACATTAGAGTATAAGCTCTTTTGCACTTCCTTACAGAAGTTTCACTTCTACTGCTCGTGGGGATCACACACATTCTTTTTTTAAGAAATGTTTTTATTAAATTAACATATGTTAATGTTGATGTTTTTATTGGTAAGAAACTGACAGATGAAAGGCATTACAAAAATAATTACTTCCATTGATGTCATTTCTAAAGTCTTTACACTATATTGTTGCATTTAAGACATGTGTGGGGCCATACATTATTTCATCATAGGTTCATAGGTTCATAGGTTGATACTAGGCTATCTGCCCTAGGGCATTTATAAGCCTAGCCAGAGTGTGTTTGGCTTTTGCCACCCTTTTAGATTAGTTGACTGTGCCTCTGTATAGTAGGTCACAGAAGGTAGCCCTTTTAAGGTTAGTTTACTGTACCTCTGTCTAGCAGGGACACAGAAGAGATCCCATGGGTAAACTTACGCACTCCCATCCACTCGTCAAGATTTCTCTTGAAGAGGGTTAGTGAGGGGTTCTGCCTAACATGGATTGGGATTTTGTTCCAGTGTGAGGGGAGCGTCTGGGATATGAATCTGTCCCTCCAGCATGTCCTATTTATTTCTGTGCTGAGGTTCAAGTCCCTAGAACATGTGGCTCTAAGGGATTTGGATTTCCTGAGGTGGAGCATGTCCATTAATTCTGGGTTGGACATGGCTTTATACGTCAGACACAGATCGCCTCTGAGTAGGCGGTACGCAACTGAGTAGAGCTGGAGTTTCTATAGCCGAACTGCATAGGGCATCTGTTTGAGTCCCTTGATCCTCTTGGTGAGGTACTTCATAGGTTCATAGGTAGGTACTAGGCTATTGGCCCTAGGGCCTATACAAGCCTAGCCAAAAATGTACCCTGGCTTTCGCCACCCAAGAAAATTATTTTCCTGTACCCCTGTCAAGCAGAACCACAGAAGTGATCCCCGGGGTGAATTTCCTATTACCCATCCAATTATCAAGAATTTTCTTGAAGAGTGCTAATGAGGAGCTCTGTTTGACATAGATAGGTAGTCTGTTCCAAAGTATGGGAAGTCTCTGGGACAGGAATCTATCCCTCCAGCATGTTCTGTTTATTGTGGTGACAAGGTTTAGGTCCCTAGAGCGTGTAGCTCGGAGGGATTGGGATTTGCTTAAGTGGAGCATGTTCAACAGCTCTGGGTTTGACATAGCATTATATGTTAGACAGAGATCGCCTCTGAGTAGGCGATATGCGACAGAGTAAAGCTGGAGTTTTTTGAGACAGTCTGCGTAAGGCATCTGTTTGAGGCCAGTAATCCTCTTTGTGAGATATTTTTATGGCCTTTCCAGTTGTTGTAGATGTCTTGTGAGGTACATACCAAAAGGGGCATTGTACTCTATAATGGGTCTAATGAGTGATGAGTAGAGGGGGAACAATGACCTCTTTTTTTCTGGATGAGAAACCTTTTGTGATGAGGTGTGCCATGTAGAAGGATTTCCTGACCACTTTGGCGATGTGATTATCAAAGGAGAGACTACTGTCCACCTGTGTCCCAAGGTCTCTTATCACACTTTCAGTGTTAAGTAGACTACCGCCTATGTGGTAGTTCATGGGTACAGAATTTTTACCAAAGGGGATGTCAATGCACTTTTTGGCATTGAGCTTGAGACCATGTGTTTGACACCAGGCATCTGTCTCAGTGATACCCTTTTGTATGATGTCCACATCGTTAGGAGTTTCAATTATGGCTCCTAGTTTGCAGTCATCTGCGAATTTAGTTAGCCAAAGACCTTCTGTGTTAGCCTGTACTTCAGAGAAGTAGATACCAAACAGGAGAGGACCCAGGACTGAACCCTGTGGTACTCCACTTGTCACTGGTCTGAAGTCTGATTTGGAGTCTGCTACTTTCACAGTGTGGGTTCTTTCAGTAAGCCAGTTGGCAACCCATCTTGTGACATAGGAATTTATACCTAGTTTAGTGAGTTTATCTATAATTCCAGAGTGGGGGATGGTGTTGAACACCTTGGCGAGATCTAGATAGGCTGTGTGAAACACCTTACCTTCATCCATGGCCTTGTGACTACTTCAAAGACGTCTATCAGGTTTAGGAGACATGATCTGCCTTTTACAATCCCAAACTGTGTGGGGTCCAGGGTTTGGAGATCTCCAATGTCTTTGTTTATGAGTTCCATGATGATACGTTCCATGGCCTTGCAGACGAGGCTTGTCAGGCTAATGGGGTGGTAGTTCCTGGGGTCTGTTGTGGCCCCCCCTTTGTGGAGTGGGATAACTGTCGCGGTGCACCATTCAATGGGCACAAAGCCTGAGGTGAGGATATGATTGAACATGGTACTTAGGTTGGGTGCCAGTTCATTCTGTAGTTCATGTAGAAGGCAGCCTGGGATGTTGTCAGGTCCCATGGATGCTGTGTTCTTGGCTTTGGAGAGTGAAGTTTTTACCTGTGCAGCCGTGATTACAGGAACTTTGCATTCTAACGGTATAAAGATGGGCCCTTTAGGGGGTGACAGGGGGGTAAAGTTAGCACTGAACCTATCTGCCAGGATGTTGGCAATGTCAGTTGGTTCTGTATATTTAGTGTCATTATGCTGTAACTCAGAGCAGATCTGAGTGTTGCCATTGAGATTTTTAACATAGCTATAGAATGCTTTGTGGTTGTCTTTAGAATCAGTGGCAATTTTGTTTTCATAACTAGCTTTGGAGGATTTTATGAGGGATCTCAGCTTCTTACTGAGGCTGACCAGGGAGTTCCTCCAATCGTGGGATTTTACTCTTTTTTTGCAACAGTTTCTTTCTTCTGTTGTAGAGTTTGTTTATGGCAGAAGACCACCAGATTGGCTTCCTATTTTTGGAGGATAGCATCTTGGTTCTGTTAGGGATAGCACGATCCATGCACTTGTGTAAGTGCTTATAAAGTGCATTTGTGTAGGATTCAGCAGTCGTACCTCTATTTTCCATCTGCATGGGTGTCATGAAGTTTGCCACTTCTGTCTTAAGAAGCGTGAAGTTGGCTTTGGAGAAATTTTTTCGGTTGTTTTCCTAATGGAGGGTGGGAGCGGGATGTGGATGTCTAGAGTAATTAGCTTGTGGTCAGATCTGACCAACGAGGAGCTGACCTCTGGTGTGGAACACCGGTCACCCATGTTGGTGATGACCAGGTCTAGGATATTGCTGCCTCCGGTGGGGGTGTGGATAAACTGATCCAAAGCATTGGAATTGATGATTTCCAGAAAACGTTGAGCAAAAGAGTTGGTACATGAGTAGTTTTCCCAGTTAATGGTAGGGTAGTTGAAATCACCCATTATTAGAGTGTTGGGTTGTACCTTAATATTTTCCAGTGTATCAAAAAAAGAGGAGTGGGAATCCTGGAGCATGGTGGTGGGTCTGTAGCAAGCTACAATCTGGATTGCGGTTTTGCCCAGAGTTAGTTGAACTTGGATAATCTCGGATGCATTATGCTGAGCAACTAGCTTGTAGGTGTGGATATCCTTAATGACTATGGACACGCCTCCACCTTTAGTGTTTCGTTCCGGGTTTGGTGGCCAAAAGGTGTGGTATGAATTATAGCCTGGTAATGCAAGGATGCTATCTGGAGCTTTGAACCAGGTCTCTGTCACTGCACAAATGTCAATGTTCTCCAATTTAAGGAGTGCCTCGAGTGAGTGAATTTTGAGGTTTAGACTTCTAGCATTGAGTAGCATTACCCTCAGATTTTGCTTGCTTGTACCTGTTACGGTGGTGAATTTTTCATTTGAACCTTGCCTAAAAAAGGCACTATAGGGGTGGCAAGAGCCTTTGCCAGTATCCGGAATCCCAAGGGCGACAGGTGCAGGCCATCTCTGGCAAAGCAGCATGGTCTGTTGATCAAGTCATCCCAGGCAGACAGATACTGGATTCCCTTAGAATGACACCAGAAGCTTAGCCAATTGTTAAAGTCAATCATTTTGTCCTTGTACTGTGGTGTCATTCTGGGTGATGGCAGGATGCTGCTCAGGGCTAGGGTCATACCGGCCTGGGCTACAAGATCAGAGAGCTCCTCCATGTCTCTTTTCATGTAGTCCAGGGAGGTACGTCTCAGGTCATTCACACCAACATGGACAATGACAGAGTCATATTTGTACTTGTTGTGGAGTGACCTGAGTCTGTGCGTTATGTGGCGGATCCCGGCACCTGACAGGCAGCTGACAGTAACTTTTTCCTTGTTTAGCCTGGTGAGTGGAACATCAGTGTGCCTGACTATAGAGTCACCTATGACTAGAGTGTTGGGTACGTTATGCCTTATGGGCTGTAGTTGAGTGGCACACTGAGTATGTGGACTATGTGTCATTTGGGTTGTGTTGAGGGGTGGAGGTTGCTTGCATCTCTGCTTTGGAGGTCTCTGTTGTTTAGGCAGGTTAGTACAGAGAGCCTCCGCAAATGTAGGTGTGTGTTTTGTGGTTGTGTGTTTGTGTTTTGGTGGCGTAGGTTTTGAGGGACTATGTGATGAGTGTGGTGCGGTGCAAGTGTTTACCTTCTCCTCTTGACTGTCTAGGCCTGTCTTTGGTAAAGAGAGCTTTGCTTCCAGTTTGGCTATATAAGTGCATCTCTCACAGGTTGTAGTGTTGGGTGGTAGGAGGAGAGGGTTGTCTGTGTACATGAGGCAATTGCTGCATTGTCTCAAGATGCCCAGATTCATCAGGTAGACAGGAGAAAACACCGGGAGCTGACCTTTAGACATGCCTGAATAGGTGCTTATTTATTAAGTACTAAAAACTGTTTTCCTCTAGACAAGTGAGGAAAGTTGAGTGCTGTAGTAATTTGTAACTTATTTAGTGCTTATAATGAGTTCTGAACAAGTGCTGAGATCAAAGAAACAGATGAGTGCTAAAACTAAAAAGCTGACTAGTTGCAAGGGAAATTTTGAAAAACAGACTTTATGGCACCAGGAATAGTTTAACCCCAGTTAAGTGGGGGGGGGGGCTTAGGAGCTCACAAACAGTCCTGGACATAGCAAATCCATATCTGACCTGCCACAGGAAAGGGGGGGAAGCAAGCTTAGAATTTTTTTTTTCCAGTAAAGTGGAAATGGAGAAAGCTGGAACAGAAGTTAATTCAACGTTAAGAATCTGAGTGGGTTGGCCTTCACAAATGTTCTCTATTAGATTGAGTGAACTAATGACACTAGACTGGGAGGAGTGTCACAGATCAACTATACAGTATGGGTGGGCAACTGCAAAGCCACCAAGTATAAAAACACACAACACTAGGGAGAGATGGTGGGTGGGAAAAAATTACAGTTCCTAGCTGTAGCCACTAAATGAAAGTTTTAAACAGATCATGGAGCAGACTAGAGAATGCTTTTAACAGACAAAAATGCACATAAAGGTTTGGATAGAGCAATCACAAACAGAAAATACAACTCTAAGTATGAAAAAGCAGTTTAAAGTTAAGTAATGTTAAAACAGTTTAAAACAGTACATAAATGCAGTGAAACAATAAAAAAAGCTTTATAACAGTGCAAAAATATAATAGATCAACTGTATAGCACAATTATAAGCATTTCAGAAGTGCAATTCAGTGAAATAAGTGTAAGAAATAACCTAGCCTGCTCTTGGAATCTTAAGGAATTTCCACTTATGCAATGCAATCCAGAGCCTGACAATACAAGCAGAGCCTTTATAAGACACAGGGTTTATATAGCAGTAAGAATGGAAGAGTTGGGAAGATCAGATTACTCCTCAGACCCTGCTATTACCCAATCACTCGTACTACAGAAGGTCAGGAAGCCTTGTTACTCTCAATAATGAAGACAATCAGCAGAAAATGGCTGCCAGAAACACAAACAAAACTTCCAGCCTACACAACAGGCCTCTATCAAGATTATGCCACCTGAGCATAACACAGAAACCTCACTTTTTTAAAGCATAGAAAGAACACCCACAAACAGAAAATCCAAGTCTCAGTATGAAAAAGCAGTTTACAATTTAGTAATTTAAATAAAACAAAAACAATTATAGTAATGCACACTATTACAGTTCCTAGCTGTAGCCACTAAATGAAAGTTTTAAACAGATCAAGGAGCAGACTAGAGAATGCTTTTAACAGACAAAAATGCACATAAAGGTTCGGATAGAGCAATCACAAACAGAAAATACAACTCTCAGTATGAAAAAGCAGTTTACAGTTAAGTAATGTTAAAACAGTTTAAAACAGTACATAAATGCAGTGAAACAATAAAAAAAGCTTTATAACAGTGCAAAAATATAGTAGATCAACTGTATAGCACAATTATAAGCATTTCAGAAGTGCAATTCAGTGAAATAAATGTAAGAAATAACTTAGCCTGCTCTTGGAATCTTAAGGAATTTCCACTTATGCAATGCAATCCAGAGCCTGACACCAGAGCCTGACAATGCAAACAATACTTTTGGGGTCTTTCTAGTTGCTGCAGGTGTCGAGTAAGGTACATCCTTAAATCCCTGGGATTCCGGATATTGGCAAAGGCTCTTGCCACCCCCATAGTGCCTTTTTTAGGCAAGGCTCAAATTCTAAACCTACCACCCTAGAACACAAAAAAGGAAAAAAACTAAGGGTAATGCTGCTCAATGCCAGAAGTCTAAATCTCAAAATGCACGCACTCGAGGCCCTTCTCAGTATGGAGAACATCGATGTCTGTGCAGTGACAGAAACCTGGTTCAAGGCTCCTGAGAGCACCCCAGCACTATCAGGTTTTACCTCTTATCATGCGTTCCGGCCCCAAAATCCGGACAATACCAAGAAAGGAGGGGGGGTATCCATATTCATCAAAGACACCCACACCTCAAGACTGGTGGCAATGCGATGCATCGGAGACCATCCAGGTGCAATTAACCATAGGCAAGACTGCTCTGCAAATTGTAGCATGTTACAGGCCACCCTCACAAACTCAGGAACCTCACATGGCCTTCCTGAAAACACTAGAGGGGATAAATGTATCACCAAACACCATCATACTAGGTGACTTCAATTACCCTAATATAGACTGGGAACACTACTCAAGCCCAAACACCCTAGCCCAAAGTTCCTGGAATTCATAAACTCAAATGCCATGGAACAACTAGTCACCATCCCACAAGAGGAGAAAACATACTTGATCTCATCATCACGAACATGGGAGCACAATGTTCAACACGAAGTATACCCCTCACTGGTGAGATCAGATCACAAACTAATCTCACTGGAGGTCCTCATCCCACCCCACCTGAAATAAAAAGACCACAGTAAAGAACTTCTCGAAGCCGACTTCACACTTCTAAAGACTAGTGTGGTCTCCTTTAAGGCCCCGAGGCAGAAAACAGTACTCAAGCCGCTGAATCACTTACAAATGCCTTCTACCAGCACCTGCAGGACTGCATGGATAAGGCAATCCCAAGCAAAACAAAGACTCTTTGTACCAAAGGCAAGCGTCCAGTCTGGTGGACCCCAGCCATAAACAAACTCTACAACAAAGGAGGAAGCTACTACAAGATAGAGCAAAATCCTTAAAAGGTAAGACACCCTTGATCACTATAAGTAAAAACTAAGAGCTCTCATAAAATCATCCAAAGCAAATTTTGAGAGAAAAATAGCTAAAGACTCAAAAGACAATCATAAGGCTTTCTTTAGCTATGTTAGAAACCTGGGAGGAAACTCCCAGATATGCTCAGAACTAGTTCAAAATGATGTGAAGATTACTGATCCTACAGACATTGCCAACATACTGGATGACAGGTTCAGTGCAAACTTCTCCCTCCCCAAAAGGAGAGATATCTATACCAAGCGATTGCAGCCCCAAACATCTCCAAGCCCAAGTGAGAACTGCTCTCTCCAAAGCAAAAACACAGCATCCATGGGACCTGATGGTGTCCCCGGCTGTGTGCTCCACGAACTCAACGAGGAATTAAACCCACAGCTAGGACAGCTGTTTAATCATAGTCTTACCTCTGGATACGTACCCAGGAGTGGCGCACTGCAACTGTGGTCCCACTTCACAAAGGCGGTGCCTCCACCGACCCTGGAAATTACCGCCCATTAGCTTGACAAGCCTTATCTGCAAAGCCATGGAGAGGATCATAATGGACCTCATAAATAAAGACATAGGAATTTGCAGACTTTGGATCCATCCCAGTTTGGCTTTGTCAAAGGCAGATCATGCCTTCTAAACTTGGTTGACTTTTTGAAACAGTCACCAAAGCCATTGATGAGGAAAGGCAGTCCATACAGCCTACCTCGATCTGGCGAAGGCCTTGATACAATACCCCACTGGGTATCATTGAAAAACTCATCAGCTTAAATGTTAACCCATACATCACAAGATGGGTTGCAAACTGGCTGAGTGTCAGAACCCACAGGGTCAGAGTTGCTGGCGCCATGTCAGACTCAAAGCCTGTCACAAGTGGTGTCCCACAGGGCTCAGTCCTGAGCCCACTCTTGTTTGGCATCTACTTTTCCAGTACAAGCAAACACAGGAGGGTTATGGCTGACAAAGTTTGCAGATGACTGCAAACTAGGCGCCATAGTAGAAAACACATCTGACATAGATATCCTTCAGAAGGGTCTCACAGAAATGGATAACTGGTGCCAGAGCCATGGCCTAAAGTTAAATGCCAAAAAATGCATAGTCATACCCTTGGGAAAAACAAGGTTACCCTAGCTACCAAATAGGTGGCAATCCACTGAGCACAGAAGAAGTTATCAGGGACCTGGGGACCCAGGTTGATAGTAGTCTGTCATTCGACACCCATGTAGCTAAAGTAGTTAGGAAGACCTTCTACATTGCCCACCTTATCATGAAGGGATTCTCATCTAGATCAAGGGAGGTCATAGTCTCCCTATACTCATCACTCATCAGACCAATGATTGAGTACAATGCCCCATTCGAATGTATCTGACCTGACACTTGCAGCAGCTGGAGAGGCCACAAAAGTTCCTCACCAAAAGGATAAAGGGTCTCAAACATCTGTCCTATGCTGCCCGACTGAAAGAACTCCAGCTCTATTCAGTCACTTACCGCTTGCTCAGAGGTGACCTTTGCCTAACATACAAGGCCATGTCAAACCCAGATTTGATGAATATGCTTCACCTCAAAAAATCTAAATCCATCAGAGCCACAAGGGCGGGAGACTTAAACCTCGACACGGCTATTAATAGGATGTGCTGGAGGGATAGATTCATCACCCAAAGACTCCCTATGCTGTGGAATAAAATCCCGGTATATGTGAGGCAGAGCACCTTGCTGGCCTTGTTCAAGAGAAATCTTGACCAATGGATGGGAGATCGCAGATATACCCCAGGGATTACCTCAGTGTCACTGCTCAACAGAGGCACAGCAAAATAATGGGTATAGTTCCCCATACTAAAGGGGTGGCGTAAGCCACAAAACTATGGGCTAGGCTTGTAAATGCCCTCGGGCAGATAGCCTAGTATGAACCTATGAACCTATCCCAAATGGGGCATTGTATTCAATTATGGGCCTGATAAGTGATGAGTAGAGGGGCACAATGACCTCTCTTGATCTAGATGTGAACCCTTTCATGATAAGGTGGGCTATATAGAAGGTCTTTCTAACCACTTTGGCAACGTGATTGTCAAAGGAGAGATTACTATCTATTTGGGTCCCCAAGTCCCTAATTACTTCTTCCATACTTAATGGATTACCACCTATGTGGTAATTTGTGGGCACTTTGTTTTTCCCAAAAGGGATGACTATGCACTTTTTGGCATTTAGCTTTAGGCCATGGCTCTGGCACCAGTTATCCGTCTCTGTGAGACCCTTTTGGAGGATGCCTGTGTCAGCCGGAGAGTCGATTATGGCACCCAGTTTGCAGTCATCTGCAAACTTGGTCAGCCATAGTCCACCCGTTTTAGTCTGTACCTTGGAGAAATATATACCGAACAAGAGATGTCCCAGGACTGAGCCTTGTGGGACACCACTTGTAACTGGTTTAGAGTCTGACATGGCATCTGCAATTCTGACCATGTGGGTTCTATCCCTGAGCCAGTTTGCAACCCATCTTGTGACATAGTGGTTGATATTTAAGCTGGTGAGCTTATTTATGATGCCTGAGTGGGGTATTGTGTCGAAGGCTTTTGCAAGGTCCAGGCAGGCTGTGTGGACTACCTTTCCTTCATCTATGGCTTTGGTAATTGTTTCAAAGAAGTCAACCAGGTTCAAGAGGCAAGTTCTGCCCTTAACAAAGCCGAATTGGGTAGGATCCAGTGTCTGGAGGTTCCCAATGTCATTGTTTATGATTTCCATGATGATACGCTCCATAGCTTTGCAGACCAGGCTAGTCAGGCTTATAGGGCAATAGTTTCTGGGGTCCGTTGTGGCACCACCTTTGTGGAGTGGGACCACTGTTGCTGTACATCATTCCTTGGGTACATATCCTGTAGTAAGGCTGAGATTGAACAGTGACTTTATGTGAGGGTTTAGTTCTTCTTGCAGCTCGTGTAAGACGCAGCCCAGGACACCGTCTGGTCCCACTGATGCTGTGTTTTTTGCTTTAGAGAGGGCAGCCCTCACCTGTGCATCTGTGATCTCAGGGAGGCTACACTCTGTTGGGATAGAAATTTGCTCTTTTGAGGGGGAAGGGGGGGGGGGGGAGTTTTCACTGAAACTTTCTGCCAGGATGTTGGCAATGTCTGTGGGTTCAGTGTATTTTTTGTCATTTTGCACTAACTCAGAGCATATCTGGGAGTTGCCTCCCAGGTTCCTGACATAACTAAAGAAGGCCTTGTGATTATCTTTAGTGTCTTGTGCAATTTTTCTTTCAAAGCTGGCCTTAGATGATTTTATGAGGGATCGTAGTTTCTTGCTAGTACTGATCAGAGATGCCTTCCCTTTTTGGGATTTTGCTCTATCATGTAGTAGCTTCCCTCCTTCTGTTGTATAGCTTATTTATGGCCGGGGTCCACCAGACAGGTCTCCTGCCTTTGGAGGAGTGAGTCTTGGTTTTGTTTGGGATAGCATGATCCATGCATTCCTGTAGGTGTCCATAGAATGCTTTTGTAAAGGATTCTGTGTTTTGGGCCGTATTTTCTACTGGCCCTGGGGCTTTGAAGGATTCCACCTCGGTTTTGAGATGAGTGAAGTTTGCTTTTGAGAAGTTCTTCACCGTGGTTTCCTTGGCTGGAGGTGGGGATGGGATATGGATGTCCAGTGAGATTAATTTATGGTATGATCTTACCAATAAGGTGTATACCTCTGGTGTGGAAATTAGAGACCCCATGTTGGTGATGACCAGGTCCAATATGTTTTCCCCTCTTGTGGGAGTGGTGACCAGTTGTTCCATAGCATTTGAGTTTATAAATTTTAGGAACCGTTAGGCGAGGGTGTTGGGGCTTGAGTAGTTTTCCCAATCAATGTTTGGGTAATTTAAGTCACCCAATATAATGGTGTTTGGAGAGACCTTCATATTCTCCAGTGTTCTCAGGAAAGCCGAGTGGGGTTCCTGTGTTTGGGAGGGTGGTCTGTAACAGGCTACAAACTGAAAGGTAGTTTTGCCCACTGTTAGCTGCACATGGATGGTCTCCGATGCTTCGTGCAGTGCCACTAACCTGGAGGTGTGGGTATCTTTGATGAATATGGATACTCCCCATCCTTTTGTGGTTTGGTCTGAGTTTTGGGGCCGAAAAGCATGGTATGAAGTATAACATGGTAGTGCTGGGGTGCTCTTGGGAGCCTTGAACCAGGTTTCTGTTACTGCACAGATATCAATATTCTCCATACTGAGGAGAGTCTCGAGTGCATGCATCTTGAGGTTTAGACTTCTGGCATTGAGCAGCATTACCCTTAGTTTTTTTTTCTTTGTGTTGTCTATGGAGGTGGGTTTGTCTTTTGAGCCTTGCCTAAAAAAGGCACTATGGGGGTGGCAAGAGCCTTTGCCAGTATTCGAAAACCCAGGGGTGACAGGTGCAAGCCGTCCCTAGTGAAGCAAAGTGGCTTGTCGAGCATGTCATTCCAGGCTGACAGACACTGGATCCCCTCTGAATGACACCAATACTTTAGCCAATTGTTAAAATTGATCATTTTGTCTTTATACTGTGGCATCATTCTTGGTGAGGGCAAGATGCTACTCAAGGTCAGGGTCATACCGGTCTGGGCTACATGATCAGAGAGCTCCTCTATGTCTCTTTTCATGTAGTCCAGGGAGGTATGCCTCAGGTCATTCACACCAGCATGGACAATGACGGAGTCATATTTGTACTTGCTTTTGAGTAACCTGAGTGCTTGTGTTATGTGGCAGATCCTGGCACCCGACAGGCAGCTTACAGTGACCTTCTCCTTGTTCAGTCTGGTGAGTGGGACGTCAGTGTGTCTGACAATAGAGTCACCTATTACAGGTGTATTAGGTGTGTTGTTTAGCCTTAAGGGCTGTGACTGTGTGGCACACTGACTTTGTGAACTATGTGCTACGTGGGTATTGTTGCTTGGCAGGGGTTGCTTGGATGTCTGCTTTGGAGGTCTCTGCTGCTTAGGCAGATTTTTATTTAGAGCCTCCGAGTATGTTTTTGTGTGTTTATGTGTTTGGTTTGCTGATGCGAGAGGTCTATGTGCCAGTACTGGATTGAGAGAGCTCAGCCTCCAGTTTGGCTATATAGTTGCATCTCTCACATATATTTGAGCTTGTTGGGAGGAGGAGAGGGTGGTCTGTGTACATAAGGCAGTTGTAACATTGCCTCAAGATTCCCAGATTCACCAGCTGGACTGGAGAGAAAACCCGAAAGTGACCTTTGGATATGCCAGAATAGTATAGGGAACTACTTATTGACTGATCAGAAAGGACCAATAGGGAGCTAAGTACTTAAAAAGAGTATAAGAAGGTGTAGTGCTTAAGTTTATTTGTGTTTACCTATAAGATTACTTATACGAGCAAGTGCAAGGCTTTACAGTGAAAATAGAGTGCTTATTTTGCGATTTAGAACAGTTCTAAGGTAAAAAGTGAAGAGCAGACTTTGTGGAGCCGGGAATACTTTAAACCTTAAGTGGCGCTGCCCGATGCTGCTCTATATGCAAAATCGTACAAAACCACGCAAATGCGGGTTTTAAAGCAGGGGAAACTGAAAGAGATAGGAATTGACCCAAAATGGCCAATAAGCTACTAGTTTCAGGGCTGAGAGCACTCCTCCAGGGACAGATAGGCTGCTCAAAGCTCCCCACTCTCACTGGTGAACAGAGAAGCTTCCTCCCATCCAAGTAAGGATGTGGGCAACACAGGAAACTATACCACAGTCCGGAATTCAGCAAAGCCTGAAATCTGGACTAATCTAGTTCAGCAAAGGTGGGAAAAGAGAATTTTTTTTGTTTTTGTTTTTTTCAGGAAACAGCAGAAAAACACACAGAAAACACTGTAAATGCTATAAACAGGCTAGCGCAATTTAATGTGTAGCCTACAACAGTTATACAATATAAAAACAACTTTAAATGATATAAAACAAGTGCAAAAACTGTAAAAAGCAGAAAGGCAAATGCAAGTTAAACTTTTTAAAGCACATAACAGTTAGAAACTCGCTTTTTATAGGTTTATAGGTTCATAGGTTCATACTAGGCTATCTGCCCGAGGGCATTTATAAGCCTAGCCCATAGTTTTGTGGCTTACGCCACCCCTTTAGTTTGGAGAAACTATGCCCATTATTTTGCTGTGCCTCTGTCGAGCAGTGACACTGAGGTAACCCCTGGGGTGTATCTGCGATCTCCCATCCATTGGCCAAGATTCCTCTTGAACAAGGCCAGCGAGGTGCTCTGCCTCACATAAACTGGGATTTTGTTCCACAGCATAGGGAGTCTTTGGGTGATGAATCTATCCCTCCAGCACGTCCTATTAATAACCGTGTCGAGGTTTAAGTCTCCCGCCCTTGTGGCTCTGAGGGATCTAGATTTTTTTGAGATGAAGCATGTTCATCAAATCTGGGTTTGACATGGCCTTGTATGTCAGGCATAGGTCACCTCTGAGCAAGCGGTAAGCAACTGAATATAACTGGAGTTCTTTCAGTCGGGCAGCATAAGACAGATTTTGAGACCCTTTATCCTTTTGGTGAGGAACTTTTGTGGCCTCTCCAGCTGCTGCAAGTGTCGGGTCAGATACATTCCGAATGGGGCATTGTACTCAATCATTGGTCTGATGAGTGATGAGTATAGGGAGACTATGACTTCCCTTGATCTAGATGTGAATCCCTTCATGATAAGGTGGGCAATGTAGAAGGTCTTCCTAACTACTTTAGCAATATGAGTGTCGAATGAAAGGCTACTGTCAACCTGGGTTCCCAGGTCCATAATAACTTCTTCTGTGTTCAGGGGATTGCCACCTATATGGTAGCTAGGGGTAACCTTATTTTTCCCGAAGGGTATGACTATGCATTTCTTGGCATTTAACTTTAGGCCATGGCTCTGGCACCAGTTATCCATTTCTGTGAGACCCTTCTGAAGGATATCTGTGTTGGATGTGTTTTCAACTACGGCCCAGTTTGCAGTCATCTGCAAACTTTGTCAGCCATAACCCTCCTGTGTTTGCTTGTACTTCAGAAAAGTAGATGCCAAACAAGAGTGGGCCCAGGACTGAGCCCTGTGGGACACCACTTGTGACAGGCTTTGAGTCTGACATGGCGCCAGCAACTCTGACCCTGTGGGTTCTGTCACTCAGCCAGTTTGCAACCCATCTTGTAATGTATGGGTTTACATTTAAGTTGATGAGTTTTTCAATGATACCCGAGTGAGGTATTGTATCAAAAGCCTTCGCCAGGTCTAGGTAGGCTGTATGGACTGCCTTTCCCTCGTCAATGGCCTTGGTGACTGTTTCGAAAAAGTCAGCCAAGTTTAGAAGGCATGATCTGCCTTTGACAAAGCCAAACTGGGTTGGATCCAAAGTCTGCAAGTTCCCTATGTCTTTATTTATGAGATCCATTATGATCCTGTCCATGGCTTTGCAGATAAGGCTTGTCAAGCTAATGGGACGGTAATTTCCAGGGTCGGTGGAGGCACCGCCTTTGTGGAGTGGGACCACAGTCGCTGTGCGCCACTCCTTGGGTACGTATCCGGAGGTGAGACTAAGATTAAACAGCTGTCCTAACTGTGGGTTTAATTCCTCGTTGAGTTCATGGAGCACACAGCCGGGGTCACCATCAGGTCCCATGGATGCTGTGTTCTTTGCCTTGGAGAGAGCAATTCTCACCTGGGCGTTAGAGATGTTTGGGGGGCTACAATCATTTGGTATAGATATCTCTCCTTTAGGGGAGGGAGAAGTTTGCACTGAACCTTTCAGCCAGCATGTTGGCAATGTCTGTAGGATCAGTAATCTTCACATCATTTTGAACTAATTCTGAGCATATCTGGGAGTTTCCTCCTAGGTTTCTGACATAGCTAAAGAATGCCTTATGGTTGTCTTTAGAGTCCTTAGCTATTTTTTCTCAAAATTAGCTTTGGATGATTTTATGAGAGCTCTTAGCTTTTTACTTATAGTGATCAGCGGTGTCTTACCTTTTAAGGATTTTGCTCTATCTTGTAGTAGCTTTCTCCTTTTGTTGTAGAGTTTGTTTATGGCTGGGGTCCACCAGACTGGACGCTTGCCTTTGGTACAAAGAGTCTTTGTTTTGCTTGGGATTGCCTGATCCATGCAGCCCTGCAGGTGCTGGTAGAAGGCATTTGTAAGTGATTCAGCGGTTTGAGTAATGTTAACCACCGGCTCAGGGGCCTTAAAGGAGACCACACTAGTCTTTAGAAGTGTGAAGTCGGCTTTCGAGAAGTTCTTTACTGTGGTCTTTTTCATTTCGGGGGGGGGGGAAATGAGGACCTCCAGCGAGATTAGTTTGTGATCAGATCTCACCAGTGAGGGGTATACTTCGGCGTTGAACATTGTGCTCCCATGTTCGTGATGATGAGATCAAGTATGTTTTCTCCTCTTGTGGGGGTGGTGACTAGTTGTTCCATGGCATTTGAGTTTATGAATTCCAGGAACTTTTGGGCTAGAGTGTTTGGGCTTGAGTAGTGTTCCCAGTCTATATTAGGGTAGTTGAAGTCACCTAGTATGATGGTGTTCGGAGATACATTTATCCCTCCAGTGTTTTCAGGAAGGCCATATGAGGTTCCTGAGTTTGCGAGGGTGGCCTGTAACATGCTACAAATTGCAGAGCAGTCTTGCCTATGGTTAATTGCACCTGGATGGTTTCCGATGCATCGTGCGATGCCACCAATCTTGAGGTGTGGGTGTCCTTGATGAATATGGATACCCCTCCTCCTTTCTTGGTATTGTCCAGGTTTTGGGGCCGGAATGCATGATATGAGGTAAAACCTGATAGTGCTGGGGTGCTCTCAGGAGCCTTGAACCAGGTTTCTGTCATAGCACAGACATCGATGTTCTCCATACTGAGAAGGGCCTCGAGTGCGTGCATCTTGAGGTTGAGACTTCTGGCATTGAGCAGCATTACCCTTAGTTTTTTTCTTTGTTTTGTTCTAGGGTGGTAGGTTTAGAATTTGAGCCTTGCCTAAAAAAGGCACTATGGGGGTGGCAATTTAATGTGTAGCGCAATTTAATGTGTAGCCTACAACAGTTATACAATATAAAAACAACTTTAAATGATATAAAACAAGTGCAAAAACTGTAAAAAGCAGAAAGGCAAATGCAAGTTAAACTTTTTAAAGCACAGAAGGCTTTAAATGCGCAAATTTAGAACAGGACAACAAGCCAGTGCTGTTGGCTTGAAGAATATCACAGTTTATCTCCAATAATGTTTCACAAATTGTACAATAAAAATGTCACATGCCTTACTGGCACATGGCAAAAGCATTGGGTGCATTAAAACCCACCCATATAAGCTCCTTAAATAAAGAAATGCTCAACCTTCAAAGGTATGAAACACTAGTTTTCAAAGGAAAGCACATGGACAGTGTGGGATGCATACTAACGGCTTCAGTTAGAGGAACGGTATGATTATTTTCTATATTTGAAAGTTATTTTTGGGACCATGATTCAAGAGTTTCATTATTACTGCACATATATAATTATGAACTTAATTATGGATGCTTATCAAGCCCTTTAATAAAGGGAGGGTATGAAACATATAGTTTCTCATAATGTAGTATGATAATTAAAGCATGGGATAAACTTAATACACTTGAGAGATTTGCCATCTCTCTGCCACCACAGTATAAGGAACACCCCTCATTTATGGTCTTAAAATTGCAATGTTCCTCGAAATTCCCATTTAAAGGGTGTCTACACATTCAGTGTTAAAAGCGTTTTAAACAGTTACTTATGGTATAAGTTATATTAATCGAACAAACTTTTTTTTCACAAAAAGTTGCACATTTTAGCCATCCCGTGAACTTCTGATTGCTGTTGATAGTAAAGCATTAGTACTTGTTCCATATTTTCCTATTTGTTCCACATTATGAGCATTTTGGAGATGGAAGGTTGAAAACTCTGTGGGGGGGTGGCGCAGATAACACCACTACCTGCCCGTCCATCACAAAAGATGAAATAGTCTAATATTTTCACAACTTCTGCAGCAAACAAGCTACCTTAACTAAGAATCTGAAGAATGAGTAGCAGTCACATCATTAAGAGATCAAGTAACCAGATTATGGACAAATAGCAGATGGTTATATTCATGTCTAGTTTGTTAACATCCCATTTTTTTCAGCACTTGACAATGATTACTATGTGGTAGTTAGTTCTGAACAAAGTTAGCAGTCTGAAGCAATTCTGAATGTCAATAAGCACATTTCTCCATAAAGTTAAGTAACAGAATAGTTCTCTCAAGTTACTGCTTAGAATTATCAATAGCAAGTTCAGTGGGATACAGCACATTTGAAGCTAGTGCAAGTTCATAGTGAAACCAGGCACAGTGTTTAAGTGTGTGTGTGTGTGTGTGTGTGTGTGTGTGTGTGTGTGTGTGTGTGTGTGTGTGTGTGTGTGTGTGTGTGTGTGTGTGTGTGTGTGTGTGTGAGTGTGTGTATGTGTGTGTGTGTATGTACATGCTGGCAGAGTTTGAATTGGAAGTCACATTACCTCTCTATGAGGTGAACTTCCTGGCACAGTGGGTGGAGTCTAAGTTCCATTTCCATTTCACTTTTCTGTTTCACTCTCAATTTGACTACCATGTCTTAAGAAGTTTTACTTCAAAAAACACCTGGTAGTAGTATACTAAAAATAATCCCTGGGATTCAAGAATGGTAATTTTCCATGCAGGAACAGTGTAACCGCTCCTGCATGGAAAATTGCTGCTTTGCTATCCACGTACATGCTGTTTTCACATGCATGAGCGGCCCTACACTGTTCCAGCACGGAAAGCCATGCAGGATGCTAATGAGCTCATTTGCTGGTAAAAAAACATGCAAATGAGCTCGATTAGTGATCCAGCAAAGCGGCATGTTCCATGCTGGAACAGTGTAGCTTGCAGAAATGCATTCGGTTACTAACCAAATATTTTTCTGCAGTCTATACTATGAAGGCATGCCAGCACTCCAGAAAGCATGTATTAGTTAGGTTATGCATGCTACTGGCCAAATATATGGCCATTGGCATGCAAAACCATTCGAAAAAAATAAAAATTTTATTTTATTTTATGTTGGCCGAACTGGGCCATTGAGGGCAGGGGATGTGGTGCGCTAGTGGGAGGAAGGAGGAAAAAGTAGAAATGGGGGGGACGTCAGTAGAACTACTTTCTGCATTTTGCCATTATAGTCAATAGCATGCAGAAAGTAAACATAGGCAGTGAACAGTGGTTGCTAAGGGGAAAGGCTGAGTGAAGTGCAGTAACTATGGAGTAAGGTAGTGATATATGCTAATGAGGGGACTTATACTGAATCACAAGTTGAACAGGAAGATTTCTAGGTGTCAGACTGCACCTAACCTTGTAAGTGCTCTAACACCATTGTGTAGGCAGGAGGAGCAAGGAACATGAAAAGGAGTGTGTCATGCTTGCTGGAAGCACATTGAAGCCCTGTTCGCTGGTATCTGCTTAGCTAAGCACAGCTAGGAGAGGGGCTGTGTCTGAGGCTGTTAACACACACTCCATGAACTGAAGAGAGTGTGTATGTGCAGGGGAGAGATATGTCTTGCTATTTACCCTATCAACAGGCTGAAAGAGGAAGGATAGAAGGAAAAGGCAAAGGAAGTAGCAAAACAAGGGAAACACTGTACAAATCAGCAATATGGGAGTCTGCAACCCACAATTGGCTAATGAAAGCACTCAAATAATACAGTTGACAGGTGGCTGCAGAGCTGAAGATGGGAGGACATGTAAAATAGAATTAAAGGTCAACAGCACAAAATAAAGGTGAACTGATGTAGAAATTACTATGGGAGTCTTGCAACTCAGAATGGGCCCTGCAAATATATTACAGCTGTCAGGTAGTAGTAGAGCTGTAAATGGGAGGAGATGCAAGTAAAACATTAATTACAAAAAGGGCAACAGCAAAATAAAGGCAATCATCCACAAATCATCAGTAATGTTTCTAACACTCACAGTGGCTAAATCCAAGCCATGAGCAAGTAAGCTGGCAACTGGAATGAATCAGAAACAGCCAGGACAGGCAGCAGTAACAGCACACCACTATAAAGTATGGAAACACCCCTCAGTCTGCATTTCCCTACAAACTCTGCACCTTTGGAGTAAACCTGGGAATTTTAACTGACAAAATGTTAGGGGATGCAATTGCTCTGATACATCAGTATGTGCTGGAGGCTAACAGTGGTGAGGAGGATAATGCTGCCAACCACTGCAGACCCAGGAGGAGGAGGAGAAGCATGTTCAGACCCAGAGTGACCTATCAGGGTCTACATGACCTGGAAATTGTAGAGCATTACAGGGTGGACAGGGACATCCATCAGCAAATTGTAGAGCTGTGCCGACCATACCTCCCAACCATACCGAATTACTCAGTTTTTACCGAGTTTTAGGGTCCAAATGAAGGGGTTCCATGATTTCCGAGTGGCACCCCTTCATTTTCAATTTTTTTCTTTTAATTTTTCAAATTTTCACTCTGTTTGAGCTGACGTCATCACTCACGTCATGACGTCAGCTCCCTCATGGCTACCAGCCTGTTGGAATTGAGCTCAAGCTCACATTTCCGGCTGTGTGGGAATGGCAGCTCTTTTGTAATGGCAGCAGCAGTATGTTCATTGGAAACAAGGAATTGGCAGCACTACAAGGAGGAATGGCAGCACTCCAGCAGCACTTTTGCGCTTTCGTGTTCTGTTCGTTGTGGATTATGTGCAGCGGGAATGGTCCGGCCCAAAAGAGGAACAGCAGCACTCATGGATTATGTGGAGTGGGAATGGTCCGGTCCAAAAGAGGAACAGCAGCACTCATGGATTATGCGGAGTGGGAATGGTCCAGCCTGAAAGAGGAACAACAGCACTTTTGTGCTTTGATGTAAAGACTCAAGCAAGGAAAGAGTGAGTGTGTGTGTGTGTGTGTGTGTGTGTGTGTGTGTGTGTGTGTGTGTGTGTGTGTGTGTGTGTGTGTGTGTGTGTGTGTGTGTGGTACAGGATACATTTCACCCAACATCCAGGTCAATGGCAAGAAATATTTGAAAATTAAAAAGAGACAGACTGTACAACTAGAAATAAATATGCTTCATTATAGATATACAAGGAAATTAATTCCTGATAATTTCAAATAAGTAGGAATGAGAATCAAAGGCAATTGTTTACACTCACTATCCCATCCACAATCATAAATGCAAAGAAGTCTGCACTCCTCTAATTAATGAATGAACACCTGTGTCCATGTGGGATTTCTCATGCTGCCTCAGTCAGGGGTGATTGTACACTGGGGCACACATGGGTACATATCCCCTGTGAAATAGTGTACATCCTGGTGAGTGCCCCAGTCCCTAGAATAAATATAAAAAGTCTGTTTTTAACCATGGATCTACTGCATGGCCAGGAAGTAAATCAGAGATTCTACCCCAGTACAGCAAATGAGAGAAGGAAGTAGCAGGAAAATGTGCTGACAGAAATCACCAAAGAAAAAGTGCAGTCTTTCCATTCCTATATGCAAATAACTTTTATTTTTCATGCCAAGGTGTGTGTGTTGTGTGTGTGAATGCCCCCATATAATACACCTGGTAGCTAGAGATATTCAGGCTCAAACCCTGTACCTTGGGACAAGGTAAAAAGTGCCTAAAGTCCCTAGCCACCACCACTTGTGAGCTTTGCCCAGATTTTTTTGTGCTAAGAGTTGAGAACTATGATAAGTGAGAACAGAATTTTTATTCCCCCATTACTGGCTTTTTGTCCAGTTATGGTGAATGAGAAGTGAGTACTGAATTTTTATTCCCCCATTATTGACTTTGTCCTATTTTTTGTACTAAGAGGTTGAGAGCTATGGTGAGAAGTGAGAACTGAATTCACTAATTGATAGCCATTAAGTTTCAATCTTCCTGTTTTTCAGGCAACTGCTGATTTGGCGTAGTGATATGCAGCTCTTGCTATAGTGTATAGGATCCTGGGTTCAAGTCTTGCCAGTGAAATGCATGGTGGTGACACCACATTTTATTCTAGCAACTTTCCAAAATTATACAAGCAATGTTTAAAATGTATAAAAAAGAGAGCCACCAAATGGGTAAAGTGCCACCTAACAATATCAAAACCAATCCAAATCAAAAGAAAGTATGGTACTCCATGGCAATCAAAGCTGACCCACAGTATAAAATCCAAAAAAATCCTTTATTTAACAAGTCTTGTTGTCAAATAAAGGATTTTTGTTGGATTTTATACTGTGGGTCAGCTTCGATTGTCATGGAGTACCATACTTTCTTTTGATTTGGAATGTTTAAAATGTGTCCCTGTTAAGTCACTAGCCACCACCACCTGTGAGCTTTGTCCAGGTTTTTTGTGCCAAGAGTTGTCAGCTGCGGTGAGAAGTGAGAGCTGAATTTCTATTCCCCCATTATTGGCTTTGTTTGTCCAGGTTTTTTGTGCTAAAAGGTTGAGAGCCATGGTGAGAAGTGAGAACTGAATTTGTATTCCCCCATTATTGCTTTGTTTGTCCAGGTTTTTCTGTGCTAAGAGGTTGAGAGCTATGGTGAAAAGTGAGAACTGAATTCACTAAATGATAGCCATTAAGTTTCAGTCTTCCTATTTTTTAGGAAACTACTGATTTGGCATAGTGACGTCTTGCTCTGATGGTAGTGCATAGAGCCCTGGGTTCAAGACTTGCCAGTGAAATGCATGGTGGTAACACAGCATTTTATTCTAACAACTTTCCAAAATTATACAAGCAATGTCTAAAATCTGTCCCTGGTTTTTCTCCTTTTGTCCCCCCCCCCCCCACAAAAAAATACTGAAATTGAAGTGCGAGAAGCTGTGCAAGATGCATATGGCTTACACTACTGCCATTCTATTTATAGTGTGGGTGTGGATGTAGACTTTTATGATGGAAATGTTCTGAATTGGGCAGTTTTGTCATTATTGGTTCATGCATTTTGTTTCATTGCCTACAGTACAGCCTACTGGAGAAATGTTGAAACAATACATTTAAAATGGGCTCTGTCTAACAAGTGTGCTGTATTATACAAGGAATGTAACTTAATAAAGTCAGGAAGGTGTATCAAACAAAAGAACATGTTTGTTTCTCATTTTGTGTGCAAGGGGCCAATGATTTGAAAATAGCCCAAAGGTAATCGTTATCCACCACTGGCCAGATGCATTTTCTTTGGATGTGGTGTGGGTTTCAATGCTGTTTCAATGAATGTGAGTTTCAAGGGCACAGAAGTTTTAATGCCAAGTCTACTTTCATTGTGAGACAGTAATGCTTTGTTTAGCAGATGTCTGCTAGTGTTTGTGCATTGTTGTGCTGCAAAATGTAAAAATAAAATCCAAATAATCATTGTAGAAGCAAAGCAGTAGGCACACATTAGTGTTTATGGTACATGGGGTGAAATAGCCAGGTAATGGGGCATTGGAATGGCTGCAGGGGGACTCTGGTGCCATATTTTGGTTGTCTGTTCTTCAGTTTGCATTTGAAAGTTGGTATCCCACAATTCCATTGGAGTGGGTGGGGTTACATAATTATGTCTGCAAATTAGATGTTAATCAGCGTACAGATTTGTACCTATTTTTCATGGGCCTTGTCCAGATTTTTGATGTTTCCAGGTTGAGAGGTATGGTGCAGGCCTCTTCTCACATCCAGAACAAACAGAGGGGAAGCCATCCCAGTGGATACTAAGGAATGTGTAGTCTTAAGAATACTAGCTACAGGTACTTTCCAAAAACCCACTGGGGTTATCATGGGGGTGTCACAGGCATCTGTATCCAGAGTACTCCATCAGTTCCTGGATGCCATGCTACCACATGTCTGTGAGCACATCCACTTCCCCAACACCCATGAGGAATTGACCAGCAATATGTGCCTCTTCCACTGTGGAGCTGAATACCTGCAAGTACTGGGTGCCATAGACTGCATGCACATCCACTTCAAAGCACCACCCGGTGAGCAGGGTAGGGTCTACATAAACCACAAAGGCTTCCCTTCCATCAACTGCCAGATCATGTGCAATGCCCATGGCATTACCATGAAAGTGTGTACCGGCAGCCCTGGAAGCTATCACGACACCCACATCTGGCATTCCACTCAGCTGTATCAGGGATTTGCCAGGTTGGGACATCCCGTATGGCATCTGGTGGGGGATGCTGGCTATGCATTGGAGCCATGGATGATGACACCCATCAGAAATGCATACACACCCATGCAAGAACACCATAATGAAGCACATGCACGTGGATCATTATAGAATGGGTGTTTGGGATGCTCAAGTCATGGTTCTGCTGCCTGGACATATCTGGTGGAGTCTTGCACTACTCTCCAGCCACATGTGCACAAATGTTCATAGCATGTGCTGTGCTACATAATATGATCCTGCAGAAACAGCTGTAGCAGGAACAGGATGGGGAAGGGCCACACAGCCCCCACCATTGCCAAGGTTCCCACAGGCACAGAGGGACTCGGATGAGGAGCACACCGAACCACCCCCTGTAGGCAGACAGAGGTGTGCCCAGTATGCCCTGGCCTTGGCAAGGAGGCAACACATAGCACACACACTGACACTATAGGCACCCAGGGAATGACACCTCTCTCCGACTTGCACATGCAGTAAAATGCCAAACATGACACTACCTGTACTTTACCATGTATGGGGACTGTACTATGTGCATCTGACATAGTCAGCCCTCCAGCACCGTCCTCAATACTGGCCCAGCAACAAGGTAAGTCACTCTTCCTATCAATTAGTGAATGGAGTAGTATGTTCTGATAGTTGTATGTATGGCATGGATGCAAGCATGCAATGGAATTGAGGGAATTGTGTGGCTGAATGGGATAGCAGCAAACAGCTGACAGCAATATGGGACAGCAGGAAATCCATAATGAATACTGGTATCAACATACTAGGCAGTACTACACAAAGTGACAACTCCCACTGCAGTACATGTGGTGGCCCAAATAACTGTGGGTATCCATAGGTCACACACATGGATGTCAATGAGGGTCACATACCCACCACCAGCCTCACCCAGCAGGACAGGTGTAGATGACCATAAAGAAAGGCTGGGCTAAGGCCCCAAATGATGGCAATGGTGAACAGCCCCCCTCCAGACCTACACAGGCATACTACAACAGGTGTGGCAGTTGCATTTTAGTTCTGAAGGGTAAGAAGTCTGAAACTGAAATCTATGCCATTACGGTCTAACATTGGTACTCTACTGATATGCCTCCTTTCTGCATGATAGGTCACAATACAATATGAAATGGAAGCCAACAGAGTAAATGAAATACCAGTGCAGTCATTGCAAATGTTTACAGTCTTCAGGTGTGCACTCCCCCATCCCATATAGAAATGCAGTAACATGTACGTTTGAGGAGTAATATCACTGGAGCACAGATGGCCAGAGCTGTCCCAATCTACATGATAGATTGTGGAATGTGTACAATATGCAGGGGTCAGTGTGGTAGGTTTGTTGTGTGTTTAATATTGTCTGGAAGCGGTCAGCATGTAGGCCTGGATGCTTGTGTCTCAGTGGCCTAGGTATGATACTGTGGTCAATAGGGCCATGTTCCAACAACTGTAGTGCCAACACACTGCTTCACAGCTGCACCCATGTCAGCAGTTGTACATACTCACTGTCCATATGTCAATATCTGTCACTGTTGGAAAGCTGGACATGCCATGAATGGGGGCCCATACACAGAAACAGTACACAGGTGAAAGTACCCTACACAGAGTGCATATAGAATAACTGTCAACTGCACACAACTTTGGAAGCGTACATAGAGGTTAACATCACACTACTTGTCCCTCTAGTATGGAATACTGGTAGTCTAGCCATTCACTGGCAGACCACAAAAGGCACAGTTATAAAGTAATGACAGGCTGCTCATGTACACACACAAAGCAGCATAAAGGGAATGTCTCAGGTATATCTGTGAGTCAGGTGGCAGTAGCTTCTATATCACACACGCAGTCAGCTCACCCCACCAGCAGCCACAGGTTTATCAGAGGTCATATCCTGGCTGTAGGGAATGAGTACAGCATGACCCAATCTCTGCATGGGAACACATACATGATGCTGCATGCTGAATTGGTGTCCCATGCAGGTGTGTCCGTAAATGTAAGCGCCAACCAGCCCACATCCAGACTTGTGGATCAGTATGAACAGGAGGGATTGACAGGAACACATCAACCACTTACCACTGTCTCACCAGGGCAATCCACTGGCTTGCAGCCTGGGAACGTATGATTGACAGAATGCACTGGCCTGCTACAGATGGCCTGCAGCACTCTCAAATGGCCTACAGTCCTCTAGAAAAGGCCCATGCCTCACCCATACTGCCAATGTATGGAATGTCAGGGGGTTCTAACTAATAACCTAACACAGTAAACAGAAAACAAATGCAAGGCCATGCTGACAAATGTGAGTAGCATGCCTCCCCATGTCCTACTGCAAGAACTGTGGACCAGGCCATAAATACTACTGGGATAAAGGCCCACATATAGGGATACCTCTGTGATAGTGCTTTCATAATATTAGGAAGTGGAGAGAATAATAGAGGGGGTTGTGGAAGCATGGATGTTATGGAGTGTGTGAAGTCTGAAACTCTAATGTCTGCCCATACTACCCCCTGACTGCAAACCCATGAATGAAAAGCCACGCAACTGCTTGTAAATCACAATGTGACAGTAAACTGACCAGATATACGAGTCCTGCCTCTGGATAACCTGGGTGTACATGTGCAGCTGAGAGGTATGGCCTCATCAGGATATAGCCATTCCGTTAAGCTGAGAAAAACACAAGAAGGGGATCCCCAGCAAGCATACTACCAATGTGCTGAAACATTTACACACAACCAGCAGTCTATTGACTGTAGCTATCCCTCCACAATGGCAGGAGTGTGCCAGAACATGTAGTCTATGCCTCAGAATAATGGTCTCAGCTTCATTTATCATGTATTTCCCTGGTAAATAACTGTGAGCAAAGAACGATATCTGGCAGTAGTTGATGACATGATACATCACAGTGTAAAACAGTACATATGTCAGACAATCTATGCTACAACCATCCATGTTACTCAAGCAGCACAGACAGCAATAGTTACAGTATCCCTCGTACGTTATGCCCATTGTGTCTCCATATTGGCAATCTATCTACAGATATCCTGCAGAAACAGGTTGCTAGGTGGAGTTGTAGCACACAAAACCCTGGACTGGAGTACAACTCTCCCTGGAATGGATTCACACACTCAATATAGAAGGTCATACTGGGCATGCTCCTACACTTAGAGAAATGAAGCCCATGTCTGACAACACAGAGGACTACAGATATCTGTTACTCGCAGATGTCTGTGCACACACACCAAATTGTACACAAGTTATACTTCACACACACACACACACACACACACACACACACACACACACACACACACATTGGATAAGAATACTCACACATATCTAAGGCCAACATAATATCATATGTCAAACATACACACACAGAGATGTGGAGACGAGAGAGACAGACAGCGACAGAGAGAATACCATTATGAGGCCTGTCCCACCCGGTGCACATCCCATTGCCATACATCACGTGATGTGCTGATGTCATTCACTGTAGAAATTCCTTTTAACAGCCCTCAGCCCTATAGTGTCAGTGGTGCGTGTGATAACTGTGTAACACTATAGTACAAATAAGTATTTATGTAGCATTTGTAATCTCAGTCCTGTCAAATGTAAAGTTGTGTGTGAGTGTGTGTGTTTGTTTCTAGATGAATGAGTTGAGGCCATTCACACTCACTACACTCACCTTACCCCTCCTTTAGCACTGCTGCTGATGTCACTCACCTTCAAAGGTACTTTTGGACAACTTACCAACATATAAGCTCCATAGCACTTGTAATAACTGCGTAATACTATAGTGCAGCAAACTAGTTAGGAAGGTGTTCTAATTCTGGTCCTGGCACCTGTGAAAATGTGTGTGTTTGTGTGAGAGAGTGTGTGTGTGTCCTTGTAGAGGCATGATTTTTAGGCTGTTCACACTCACTACACTTCCCTTACCCCTCCATTAGCACTGCTGCTGCTATCATTCACCTCCAAAGTTACCTGTGGACAACTCACCAGCATATAAGCTCTGTGGCACTTGTGATAACTGCGTAATACTATAGTGTAGTGAACTAGTTAGGTAGGTGGTCTAATCCTGGTCCTGGTAACTGTGAAAATGTGTGTGTGTGTGTGTGTGTGTGTGTGTGTGTGTGTGTGTGTGTGTGTGTGTGTGTGTGTGTGTGTGTGTGTGTGTGTTTGTGTGTGAGAGAGTGTATGTGATTTTGAGGTCATTCACACTCACTACACTTCCCCTACCCCTCCTTTAGCACTGCTGCTTATATCACTCACCTGCAAAGATACCTTTGGACAGCTCACCAACATATC
Source organism: Protopterus annectens (assembly GCF_019279795.1). Taxonomy (NCBI): domain Eukaryota; kingdom Metazoa; phylum Chordata; order Ceratodontiformes; family Protopteridae; genus Protopterus; species Protopterus annectens. The sequence continues at coordinate 215,094,353 of NC_056736.1, read as the reverse complement.
AGCTCCATGGTGCATGTGATAACTGCGTAATACTATAGTGTAGAAAACTAGTTATGTAGGAGTTCTAATCCTGGTCTTGGCAACTGTAAAAATGTGTGAGAGAGTGTGTGTGTGTGTGTCTTTGTATAGACATGATTTTTGAGGCTATTCATATTTACTACACTTCCCTTACCCCACCGTTAGCACTGCTGCTGATGTCACTCAACTTCAAAGTTAACCTTGGACAACTCTCTAACATATAAGCTCTGTGGCGCTCATGATAACTGCATGATACCGTAGTGCAAAATACTACTTAGGTAGGAGTTCTCATCTCAATTCTGGCAATTGTCAAAGTGTGTCTGTCTGTGTGTGTGTCTGTAGGTTGAAGTATTTTGTGTCCATACACAGCAAGTACATTTCAAAGTGTAATACTTTACAATGGCTGCTGATGTCACTCACCATAGAGGTATGTTTGGATGCTGATTTACCTATAAGCTCCGTGGTGCACGCAATAAATGTGTAACACTGTAGTAGCAATAGATAGATAGGTAGGGGTTCGAAACTCTGTACTGGCAAGTGTGTGTGTGTGTGTGTGTGTGTGTGTGTGTGTGTGTGTGTGTGTGTGTGTGTGTGTGTGCGTCTGTCATCAGTATCCTGTGTGTGTGGGGGGGGGGGTGATTGTGTAATAACATGATCCACTGGTAGGTGGGTTTTGCTAAATTATTATATTGATGACCTGGTATATGTCCCAATGTCCACATTACAAGGCCAACAGTTGTCAAACACCATAGAGGCTGGTGTAGACAATCTACAGCCCTAAATGTGCAGTGCCATGTGCAATGGCTATGTGACAGTATGAAATAGTTAACAATATAGGCAATCCTTCTAATATTCAGAGACCACTCTCCACCCAGTAATCATACACAAACACACTCGGCTAGGCATCAACCACTATGTCAGTATTTCTCCTGCAAACTGCATCACAGATAGTACCCACAATGTGATTGCAGTGGACTCCATGTCAAACCAATGACCAGAAATGATTGGTGTCACACAGGGTGCAGATACATGTCATCCCATGTTTGGGATCTACCTTTCTGGGGTGCAGGAGAACACAAAGGCACCCTGGCTGAAAATGTTTGCATACAACAGTAAGATGGGTGGTAACATTCACAATCCATGTGATGTTGACATCATGCACAAAGGCCACTCTGACACCTATGATTATTGTCAGAACCTTGGACATTACCCAATGCCAAGAGATGTGCTGCCATTACCTCTGGGAACACCATGGGTCATATGAAGTAATACACTGGTGGTAGTCCACTGAACAGTGACGTTGTAATAACATAATGGGGAACACAGGTTGACAGTCAGCTGTCTGTTGACCACAATAGTGCCACTGACATCAGAAAGTACTTTGATGTGTTACATCTCCAGACTAAGTGTGTGTTATCCAGCAAGTAAAAGGACGTGGTTACCCTGTATCATCCCCTCAGTAGCCCAATCAGTGTGTACAGTGGCCCTTTTGCCATGTACCCCACTGGACACCTGCAACAACTGTAGAGTCTGCAAACATACCACACAAAGAGAATACCATGCCTTATGCACATGCCCTGTATGGACAGACTCCACTAACTCCAATGAATCCTTGTATCATACTGTCTACGTAGGTGCAAACACTACCTCAGTTACACAGCCATGTCACACCAAACTAGGTCAGGAATGCTACATCTAAAGATACTAATCTGTCCACACAACATGGCCCAGAGACCTTAAGCACACTTCCACACTTCAAATGACATGTTTGTGGGACAGGTGTACAACCCAGACACTGTCCATTTTATGGAATAAAAATCACATACATGTGAAACAGTGCACATCACTGGCCACCCAAAATAGAAATATTTAAGTAGTCAACACAGGTCAGGATTGTTGCATCCTCTACCGGTGGTCAGTATGAGCTGGTCCAGGGCATTGGAAATGATGAATTCTGGGAAGTGTTGGGCCACTGTACTGGCACTTGGCTACTTTTCGCAGGTAATGGAGGAGTTGAAGTCTCATACTATGTCAGCGCTGTGTTGGACCGTCATAGATGGCAGGGTGTTGAGGGATGTGCAGTGACAGTCTAGGGACATAGATGTGGACCCATAGTAGACTATGGTCTGGATTGCACTATTACCCCAAGGCAGTTGTACCAGAAGTATCACGCCAAGCATAGAGATACTGGATCCCATGAGAATGACACAAAACCTGTAAGCCAATGTTGCAGTCAGTCATCTGTTGATAGTACCGCAGCATCATTCTAGCTGACAGCGGTATACTGCTCAGGGCTACTGTCAGACCTGCCTGGACCACATAATCAGAGAGTTCAACCATGTCTCCTGTCATGTAGTCCAGGGAGGAATGCCCCAGGTCATTCACACCCACATGGATACCGAGTGATACTCTTAGTTGTTGTGGAGTGCCATGTCTGGCTGTGTCATGTATTGGATGCTGTCATGTGATAGATATTTGGCTGTTACCTGCTCCATATTCATCTTAGTGAGTGGGATATGTGCATTCCTCAGTAGTCAGTTACCCATGAGCACTGTGTTGCGCAAGGTGGTTAGCCTTAGGAGCTTAGGTTTAGGGGCACACTGTGTAGGTTAAATATATGTCCCATGCCATGTGCCGTGTCATGGTGTTTGAGTGGGTGTCTGTCTTGCTGGTCTGTGCTGTTTGGGTAAATGGCCATTGAGTGCCTCTGTGAAGGTGGGTGTGTGGCTTTTTACTGTGGCTGTCAAAGTGAGTGTTATGGTGAGCTATGTGTTCCACATGGTGTGGTGCAGGTGTTGAGCTTAACCTCTTGACCTGCTACTCCAGTCTTTGCTGGAGAGTGCATATGTCCCCATTGGGTGATATACGGGTAGCTCCCACAGGTCTGAGTGTTTGGAGTTTAGAGGGGAGGGCTGTGTTTGTACATGAGGTAGTTGCAACAGTGCCTCAGAATGGACAAGTGCACCAGGGAAATGAGTGATAGCATCGAAAACTGCCCTACAATCATGCCAGAAGGGGTGGACATAATTAGTAAGTACTGGGGCTACTTCTGTGATGAACGAGTACTGCTGATGGCCCCAGCTGTGCCACACTTACTGATACATTAACCTGGTGAAGTGCCAAGCCATAATGCCATTTGAAGTGCAAGACAAAACAAACTAGCATGATGTAAGGGTGGAACGGAAAGCAGACTTACTGCCACCTGCGATACTTTACCTCAGCTGTGCATTTATCAGCAGCTTTGCCCATGTGAATGTTCAGTAAGCTTTGTAACACATGCGGTAACAGCAAAACACTATAGTAGACATAACTAGATAGGCAGGAGTTCTAATCCCAATACTGGTGTGTGTGTGTGTGTGTGTGTGTGTGTGTGTGTGTGTGTGTGTGTGTGTGTGTGTGTGTGTGCGTGTGTGCGTGTGTGTGTGTGTGCGTGTGTGTGCGTGTGTGTGTGTGTGTGTGTGTGTGTGTGTGTGTGTGTGTGTGTGTGTGTGTGTGTGTGTGTGTGTGTGTGTGTGTGTGTGTGTGAGAATCATGTATTGTGTGGGTTATACGATTTTGATTTTTGTACCACCCTGCAATTATCCCATCACACTACTTTACTCTAGGCCTGCTGATGTCATTCACCTTAGAAGTTACTTGGGAGGAGGAGAGCTCATGTAAGTTGTGCGGCACATCTGATAACTACATAACACTGTAGTAGAGATAACTAGACAGGTAGGGGTTCTATTCACAGTACTGGCAACTGTGTGTGTGTCCCTTTGGTCAACGAACATATCCTGTTTGGCTGATAGCATTTTGATTGGTGTACCATCCATGCCTGTTTACCATCTCCCAATGGGATTACCTTATATAGCATGGTAATGGCATCTGCCTCATATGCAGCATGTTAAACCATTGTGCAGGCCATTCCAGTCCTCTGTACAGATGTCTATGGAATATCCAGATGTTTAGGTTCACAGGTTTATAGGTGTGTACTAGGCTAATGACCCTGGAGCCTTCACAAGCCTAGCCCATAGGATTATCCTGGCAGTTTGCCACCTGACATTATTTCCCAGTGTCTCTGTGGAGTAGAGCCACTGCAGTGATCCCTGGAGTGAATTCTCTATTTCCCATCCATTCAGCAAGATGTCTATTGAAGAGGGCCAGTGAGGTGTTCTATTTGACATGTATGGGACGTCTAGTCCATAGCATGGGGAGTCTCTGGGTTATGCACCCATCCCTCTGGCATGTTCTCTTGATTGTGGTAATGAGGTTGAGGTATCTGGAGCATGTGGTGCGGAGGGATTGGGATATCCTTGGATGTAGCATTTCTAACAGAGCTGGGTCAGACATGGCTTTGTAGGGCAAGCAGAGACTGCCTCTAAGTAGGTGATATGAGACAGAGAATAGTTGGAGTGTTTTGAGTCTGTCCATATAGGATGTTTCAGGCCTAGGATCATCTTTGTGAGGTAAGTTTGCAGCCTCTCCAGTTGTTGCATGTGTCCATTGAGGTACATGCCAAATGGGGCATTGTACCTGATGATTGGCCTAATGAGGGAAGGGAGGGGGATACAATGATGCCCTACTTCCTGGATGTAAAATCAATAGTAATCAGATGTGCCACATAGAAAGACTGTCTGCCCACAGTGGCAATGTGGTTTTCAAAAGAGAAGTTGCTGTCAACCTGTGTTCACAGATCTCTTATAATGTCTTCTGTGTTCAGTGGACTACCATCGATGTGGTGATTTATGAGAACTGAGATGTTCCCAAAGGGAATACTGACACATATTTGGCCATTGAGCTTCAGGTCATGCTTCTGACTGCATATGTTTGTCTCAGTGAGGCCTTTCTGCTGGATGTCAACATTATTTGGGTAGTTAATAATAGCTCCCAACATTCAATCATCTGCAAACTTTGTCAACCAGAGTACCCTTGTGATGGCCTGCACTTCAGAAAAGTAGATACCAAACAGGGGAGGACCCGGGACCGAACACTGTGGGACCCCACTTGTGACTGGCCATCAGTCCAACTTGGAGTCGGCTATGTTCACACCATGGGTCTATGGGTGAGCCAGTTTGCAACCCACCTAGTGATATAGGGGTTGATTCCTACCTTAGTAGGTTTTCTATGATGCCAGAGTGGGGAATAGTATCAAAGGCCTTGGCCAGATCAAAGTAGGCTGTATGACCACCTTGACATCATCCACAGCTCTGGCGACTGACTCAAAGAAGTTGATCAAATTGAGCAGGCATGATCTACCCTCCACAAAACCAAACTGTGTGGGATCCAGACTTTGGAGATCCCCCATATCCTTGTTTAGTAGGTCCATGATGATGTGTTCCATAGCTTTGCATATTAGACTTGTCAGACTAATGGAGTGATAGTTCCCAGGGTCTATAGTCACTCCTACTTTGTGGAGAGGGATGATTGTAGCAGTGTGTCATTTGGTAGGGACAAAGGCTGAGGTGAGACTGTGATTGAACAGGGCATACAGATGTGGTGCCAGGTCACTCTGTAGTTCATGTGCAACACAACCAGGGACATTCTCAGGTCCCATAGAAGATGTATTCCTGGCCTTGGACAGTGGTATTTTAACCTTTGCAGCAGTAATACTAGGTGTTTGGCAATCTACTGGTATTGTGATTGGTCCTTTGGAGGGGTGAGAAGGGTCAGGTTGGCACTGAATCTATCGGACAGTATATTGGCAATATCTGTTGGCTCGGTATAGGAGGTACCATTGTGCAGTAGCTCAGAGCACATCCAGGTATTGGCATGGATATTATTCACATAACTATTGAAGGCCTTGTGTTTGTCTTTCCTATCTGCTACAATTCTGTTTTCATAGCTAGATTTAGGGGATTTGATGAGTGATCTCATCCTTTTGTTGAGGCCAATAAGGGAGTTGTTTCAGTCTTGGGGCTTCACCTTATTACGCATCAGTTTATTTGTTCCATTGTTGAGTTTGTGTATGGCAGGGGAACACCACACTGGCTTCCTGTTTTGGAAGACAGCATCTTGCTTCTATTGGTTATGGTGAAATCCATGCATATGTGTCTATGTTCTTACAGTGCATTGGTGTATGATCTGGTGGTCATGCAACTATTCTCCATTTGTATGGGTTCCATGAACTTTGCCACCTCTGTTTTAAGTAGCCCAAGGTTAACTTTGGAGAAGTTTGTCATGGTGGCTACCTTTGCAAGGGGGGTGGGTGGGTGGGTGGGAGGGATATGGATTCCTAAGGTGATTAGTTTGTTATTGGATCCACACTTCAGTATTTTGACGTGTGGACCCAACCAGGTCATGTATGTCACCACGTACATCAGGGAGAGTTACATCCACCACCCGGAGTATTTGCATATTGTGGCATTGATTATGTGCCTGTGCATCCATGACAGCCTGGAACATGTGTCTGATGACTCCTTCTATGTCACGTTCAACAGTGGCCCGATGAGCAGCGTTCTTCCTGCAAGCACCCCTGTCCATCTGCCTGTGTGGGATCTTGCCTACACTCTGGCTATGGCCAGTATCACACTCACACCTGCCATAGTCACCACACTAGCTTGTTCAATGCCACCACCTGCCAACTGTCCATCATCTGTGGCCACTGGTGACAGTGTATGTGTGGGCATTGTCACTGTGAGCAGTGATGGTGTGCACAAGAGTGGGATGCCAACTAATGGCACAGATTCATCCCCTGACAAGACCACCTTTACCTCAGTATTCCTATCATCATTGGCAGAGTCTGCAGAGATACTGACATTGTTTCAAAAGTGGAGGAACCCAGACCCCATCGCCACCTGTGAGAGGAAGACAACATATGTACATTAATACTTGCACTTTGATGTTGGCTGGTATACACACACACACACACACACACACACACACACACACACACACACACACACACACACACACATTTATAGGTGAGGTGGCACAAATTTGTTACACAGACCACACATTACCCACATGGTGACATGCATGACACACGGCTCTCAACATCATGCATTGCAGCCTGTTGTACAACATATAATTGACAATATAGAGCTCTAAGATGCATGATTAGTGTTAGTATGTGATGGCTGTTCCCCAGCACAGACTGCAGCCATGTACACATCATTGCTGTTCCCCTGTATAGCACAGTGGCAAGTACTACAGAACATACCTCACAACTGTATATATCCTTACAGGATGTGTAGAGGTCTGGCTCATAACCCCTGTGTTTCTCTGTGAAATACATGAGATGATCTGAGGAGTGACATCACTGATTAATGACATACATGTGCATATCAGATCTGCAAATGAGCAGTGAATGTATGGTCACAAAATCCCTGTTATACCACCAGCCTTATATTCATACAGTGGATATGATAAGTGTACACAACCCTGTGAACATGCCATGTTCTTGTAATATAGATGATGAGACCACAATAATGCATTCAAATATGTCACCCACCTTCCATGTGACCTATAACCTGTGCAATTCAATCGATAAACAAACACGTTATGAGTAACATATGATGACTGGAATATGTACAATATGTTGATTGCATACGTGTGCACACTCTTAAAATGATAAGTTGTTGAAGCACCTTGTAAATGGCTTACAGCATTCAATCTTCTTGTGAAGGTGTCTATCAGCATGGCACATACTGACTTCACATTATTTGGCCACTCTTCCATGCAAAGGTCACCCAACTCTGTCAGAATGTGAGTGCAGCTCATGTGCACAGCCCTCATCAGGTCACACTGGGGTTTTCTATCTGGTGTAGGTCTAGGTTCTGGCTCGGCCAATCCATAACCATGTTTGTGTTCATGTGGAGCTATTCTTAGGTAGCTTTGGATGTATGCTGCAGTTCTTTGTCATGTTGAAGGCTGACACACCTCCTCATCCTCAGCATTCTTGCAGATGCCTGATGGCTTTTGGGCAGAAGTGGGTGTTATCTGGAAATGTTCAGAATTCCTACCACCATGACTATAGGACCTGTTCTGTCTGTGGAACAGCAGCCCCACAGCAGGCCACTGCCACTAGTGTGATTCACCATGCAGATGTTGGTGTTCAGGTTATGAGAGGTGTTGCTTGTACACCACATATATCTATTGGTATTGTGGCTGTGAGGTCGATCCCTAGGCTCATTACACCATAACACATTCTCACACCTGCCTTTGGGAGACATAATGAACTGTACTGCAATATGTATCCACCCCTGGCTGTTTGTGGTGTGTGGAAATGCTTCCATCTTCTGACCCTACCCCATAGGCCAGATGTATGCAGAATATAGGAGAGTGTTCTCACAGATATTACAGAACACTAGTACAGCAAGAGGTTCCTGCAACTCCCTCATTGTTGCTGTATGTCCCCTGGCAACCTCCTTGACCAGGTCTTGACATGTGTTATCATCATTTTTGGAGGGACATCAGGTTCTTGTCAACAGCACTATTGTCCCATATTCACTCCACATTTTGACAACTGTCTCCACTGTGTTCCATGGTGTATGCACTGCTGTGTTAAGGTTGTTGTACCCTATTCTTGACTGATAGCTTTTAAATATGAGATCCCTTTGCTGCTTTGTATGCTGTCTGCAAGCCATGGCTGTTGCAGGCAACTGAGCATATGTCATGATTATCTCACTTGGACAGCAGTGCCTTTACCTGATGGCTGGTGTGTACCCAAGCAGACTGTATGCTGTCAGTAAATCACAAGCTGCTGCAATAACATATTATTTGAAGGGTGTGCACACATATGCATCCAGCATATTGTGAGGTTTGTATCCTCCATATTTGGTGGCCAACAGATTGATTGTTTGTACAGCGAATTGTTCATATCATAGGTCACATTACAGTTTGGAAAAGATGTCATATTGTGGACTCAATTTGTATAGACATCACAAACACCTGGCATCTTAACTGGGGTGTGTACACTGTTTATATCCACTATATGACAGTAATGTTTCACACATGTCCCTACCATAGGCCATTTGTCCACCCATTCTGTTGCAATGTTCAGATGTCTTGCACTGACAGGCCATGTGTTATGCTGCAGGGATGATACATTCTCATCAGATAGGCCCCTGTGGTGACTACTGTGATGCAATGCAGTTGACCCCAACACAGGTTAACATGCACATAAAGCAATATGGCTATGAATGACAGTTGTGTGCATGGTACACTGCATGGCCTTCACATGCCTGGGGTATTAGTAAACCACAACAGTACAATTGCATACTCAACAGCTGCAGGCTACCATCCCACATGCAGTCAGGAGGGACCTAGATAGTTGTGTGAAAGTGGTATGGTCAGCAGACCTACAAGTGGCATTGGTACAGGATGGATACAGCATGTCTGCACATATACAGAACAACCCTCAATACTACACAATTTGCTGTCCCTCACCATAGATGTGCATGTCTGTGCATTAGAAAACCCCATCCACAACTGCAATCTGACCTGACACATGCACGTAGATACTCCACAATTGCAAGTATATCTGCTACACTAGTCTAGTAATCTACACTGGGGCCTTACCTGAACATCCCTCATCCATTGTCTGGGTGCCAACCACCTCCAGTATGTGGGGGTCTATACTCTAATGTTGTACTGGGATGGGTGCCCCAAGATACCCATGGAGCTCCCCGGTGGGTGCCAGTGGGGTTGCAAGGCCAGGCCCACACCTGTGACTGTGCGGTCCCTGGCCACTGCAGCAGCCCTTTGTCAGGCATGGCATATAAAGTCACTGTAAGCACATTGGAGCATTGCTAAACCGGTTTGCCCCTAGCTAGGCAAAGTTGCAGGATAGGGGTGTGTTGAACTGGCCATAGCTATGCTTAGCTGAGAGTGCACAAGGTAACCGAGTATGCATGTGAATGGAGATGAAAACACGTGTAAACCCAGTAAATGCTTTTGGGTGGCGTGCACTGCAGTTGAAACAGGAAGGATATAGGAAAAAAATAAGGAATGCTGCAGCAGTGAAATTGGAGTACAAATGACTAATTAACACCTAGGAGCCTACAGTGGGCCATTGAGAACAGCTAACAAGGCTGCAAACAGCTACCTGCAGGACAGAGAAGGGGAGGGGTTGTACTGTAAAGAAAACGGTAAAGTGTCAAAGCAGAACAAAGCCGATTTGCAGTATATCAGCTACAAGGCATGTTTTGCCATGACTGGGTAGGGAAAGTACAAAACAAGAAAGACAGCAGGTGGATGCATGCCTAAAAATGGTAGGGGATCCAGGATAAAAGTGAATTAAAGGGCAACAAATTAATCAAGGCAGGAAAGCAGATCTCCACAGTAAAGCCCCTACACTTGCAGTACTCATTGCAAAACCCATAATTAAGACACTCTGCAGCTGGAATAGCTCATACACACCCACTGACATCAGTAGCATCTATTGCACAATACTATAAAGTGTGAAAGCACCTCACACACATTTGTGTATTCCCATACACTCGGCACCAGTGGTATATACAGATGGGTAACTTTTATTATGTACATGTTAGGGGCTGCCATAGCTTTGATCCACCAGCATGTGTTGGAGACTGAAGGTGGTGTGGAAGATGATGCATACGACCACCTCAGGTACCAGAGGAGGAGGAGAGTGTTCAGACCCAGGGTAACCTACCAGGGGCTACATGATCTGGAGATAGTAGAGCATTACACGGTAGACAGGGACATCCTACAGCAACTTGTGGAGCTGTGCTGGCCATGCCTCAGAACCAGAGCAAACAGAGAGGAACCCATCCCAGTGAATACGAAGGGATGTGTAAGTCTGAGAATACTAGCTACAGGTACCTTTCAAAGACCAACTGGGGATATCATGGGGATCTCACAGGCATCAGCATCTAGGGTACTACACCAGTTCCTAGATGCCATTTTACCACATGCCAATGAGCACATATACTTCCCCCAAACACAGGAGGAGTTGGCCAGCAATATGCGCCTCTTCCACCGTGTGGCAGACTACCTGGAGGTACTGGGTGCAATAGACTGCATGCACATACTCCTCAAGTCACCACCCGGTGAGCAGGGTAGGCACTACATAAACTGCAAGGGATACCCCTCCATCAACTGCCAGGTTGTGTGCAATGCCCAGGGCACATCTGGCATGCCTCACAGCTGTATCAGTTATTTGCCAGGGGGGGCATCCCAAATGGCCACCTGGTGAGGGATGCTGGCTATGCACTGGAACCTTGGATGATGACTCCCATCAGAAATGCACACACACCCATGCAGGAACGCCATAATGAGGCACATGCACAAACCAGAATCATCATAGAGCATGTGTTTGGGATGCTGAAATCACGGTTCTGTTGCTTGGACATATCTGGTGGAGCCTTGCAGTACCCTCCAGGCACGTGTGAACACATCTTCATAGTATATGCCATGCTTAACAATATGGTACTGCGGAAACAGCTGCAGCAGGGAAAGAATGGTGAAGGCCCTCACAGCCCACCATCATTGTCAAGGGCCCCACAGGCACAGAGGTACTCAGACCACAAACACCCTGAGCCAGCTCCAGTAGGCAGATGGAGGTGTGCCCAGTATGCCCATGCCTTGACAAAGAGGGAACGTATAGCACACAAACTGACAGTGTAGGCACCTAGGGACTGACACCTTTCTCCACCTGCACACACAGTAAAAATGGATGGCACACACACAAGACTACCTGTAAATTGTCATGTATAGACAGTCTACTGTATGCATCCAACATAGGCATCCCTCAACTATTGCACACACAACTGCCACTGGCACAAGGTAAGTCAACACCTGAAAAGTAAATTAAGCTATCAGCATGTGCTGATACTGTCTGTATAGATTCATAGGTAGGTACTTGGCCAACTGCCAGAGGTCATTCATAAGCCCAGTCAAAATGTGTCAGCTTTTGCCACAGCATTGATTCATTAACTGTCCCTCTGTGGAGCAGAGCCAATGGTGGGATCCCTGGGGTGCATCTACTGTTCCCCATCCACTCTTCAAGGTTTCTCTTGCAGAGTGTTAGTGAAGGGCTCTGTATAATGTAGTTAGGGATGTAGTTCCAAAGTATGGGGAGTGTCTGTGACAGGAATCTGCCCCTCCAACATCTTCCAGTTATTGTTGTGGCAAGGTCAGCTCGCTACAGTGTGTGGCTGACTGTGATATGGATTCCTATAGGTGGAGCATATCCATTAAGCCTGAGTTTGACATGGCTGTGTTGGCCAGCGGAGATCATCTCTGGGTAAACGAGATGCCATTGAGTAAAGCAGGAGTTTATTCAGTCTGGCTGCATAGACCATATGTTGGAGACCAATATTCCCCTTGGCAAGGTATATCCGTGGACCTCCCAGCTGTTGGTGATGTCTTCTGAGGTACATCCCAAATGGGTTATTATACCCTATGATGGGACTGATGAGTGATGAGTAAAGGGGCACTATAACCCCAGTCTGTCTAGATGGGAATCCTGTAGTAGTCAGATGGCCTACATAGAAGGATGTCCTAACTACTGTGGAGATATGATTGTCACAGGGGAGATCACTATCTACCTTAGTTCCCAGATACCCCATTACCTTGTCCGTATTAAGGTGGTTTCCACTTATGTGTTAATATGTGGGTGCTTAATATTCCACAATGGAATGACCATGCAGTTAGTGGCACTTAGCTGGAGGCCGTGATGTTGACACCCTGTGACGGTCTCTGTGAGGCCCCTTGAGGGATGTCTGTGTCAGTTGAACTATCAGTCATGGCTCCTAGTTCACAGTCATTGCCAAACATGGTCTGCTGTAGTCCACCTGTGTTTGCCTGTACCTCTGAGAAGTATATGCCAAACAGTAGGGCTCCCTGGACTGAGACCTGTGGGACACCAGTCATGACTGGTCAAGAGTTGGACCCGGAGAATGCTAGTCGTACCATGTGGGTTCTGTGTGTACGCCTGTTGGCAACCCAACCTGTGATGTATGGGTGTATGTACAGGCTGGTGTGTTTATCAATAATACCTGAGTGGGGCATGGTGACAAAAGCCTTGGTGAGGTCCAGGTAGTTTGTGTGAACCACCTCCCCTGTCATCTAATGTCTTGGTGACTGTAAATAAGACGTCAAACAGGTTCAGTAGGCATGAACTGCACTCAACCAAGCTGACCTGGGTTGGGTCATGTGTTCGGAGGTTACCAATGTCTTTGCTAATGAAGGCCATGGAGATGCAATCCATACCATTGCAGACTAGGCTAGTCAGGCTTATGGGGTGGTAGTTACCATGGTCAGTTGTGATTCACCTTGATGGAGTGGAATAACCATTGCCACGTGCCATTGCATGGGAATGTAGCCTGTGGAGAGGCTGAGGTTGGAAAGCTTAATTAGGTGGGGGGGGGGGGTCAGGTTGTCTTGTACAGTTTGCAAGATGCACTCTGGGACAACATCTGCCTCCACTGATGCTGTGTTCTACTGTTAGAGAGGGCCATTTCCACCTGTATGTCTCTGATGTGTGGGATACTGTACCTTTCGGGTAGTGTTGTAGGCTCAGTAGGGGGTGAAGCATGCACTGAATGTATCTGCATGGATGTTGGCAATATCAGTAGGGTCAGCATATTTTGTGCTATATTTCACCAGCACAGTGCAAATCTGTGTGTCACCACTTAGATCCTTGACATAGCCAGAGAAGGCTTTGTGGTTATCTTTCGAATCTTTACGTATTCTCCTGCTGATGTTAGCCGTGGATGATGTCATGAGGGACCTACATATCATACTAATAGTGGTCACGGATGTCTGCCCTTCATGGGATTTGCTGTTTGTCTGGAACACTGTCCTACTTCTGTAGTATAGCCTGTTTATTGCAGAGTTCCACCAGACTGGTGTCCTTGTCTAGGAGGAGTGAGTCTTGGTTTACCAATGATGGCATGATCCATACATCCGTGTAGGTGCTTATAGACTGCATTTGTAAATCTGTCTGTATCTTGAGCAGAGTTTCCCCTTAACGTGTGGGCTGTGAAACCCCCCACCCCTGTCACTAGTAGTGTAAATTTAGCTGTAGGAAAAATATACACTGTAGTATCCAAGGGTGGGGGAGTTGCTTGGGTGTAGAAACAGTGAATAGTTCATGGTCAGATCTAACCAGTTACTGGTTAACCTCTGCTGTGGTGCACCTGTTGCCCATGTTGGTGATGACCACTTCTAGTATGCATCCGTCCCTCGATAGGGAGGTTACCACCTGATACAGGGCATATGAGGTGATAAATTCCAGGAAATGCTGGGCCTGGAACTGAGTATTGGAGTAAGTTTCCCAGTTAATGTATGGTAGTTGACATCGACCAATGCCAGGGTGTGTGTTAGGACAATCTCCAGGTAGGTGAAGTGGTGGTCCTGGGTCATAAAGGGTGATCCATAGCAGGCCACAGTTTACATTGCAGTTGTAGCTGATGTTAGCTGCATATGGATGATCTCAGAGGTATCATGCTGCCCCACTAACCAGGAGGTGTATCCCTGGTGAATATGGATACACCCCCTCCATGTCTGTGTCAGTCCATGTTCTGTGGCTGAAATGTGTGGTATGGGTTGTAGTCTGGTAGTGCTGGTGCTGGTGTGCTCTCAGGAGCCTTAAGGCAGATCTCAGTTACTGCACAGATGTTGATGTTGTCCATCCTGAGGAGTGCTGTGTGTGCATGCATGTTGTGATCACAGGTGTTGAACCCTGGATCATGCACACTATAGTCATGTGACTTACCACTAAGCCATCTGAGGTGTATACATGTTTCACGGTCTTGAGACTACACCTTATACCATATGCATTCCACTGTAATGATCACAAATGGGACAGTCACTTTGTGTACATATGTACAGTACATTGTAATCTACTGTAGTTTGTGAACCAACACATTTCAGTCTACATATGTAATACTGTTACAAATTAATACAATATATATACATATATATATATATATATATATATATATATATATATATATATATATGCATGCCAGTGATGTCTGCATATATATATATATATATATATATATATAGTTACATCAATAGCCATATATATAAACATCTATGAGCACACTTCGTGACACAGAAGCACTCCAAAGGAATTGGAGTGTACACAAAACATATGCAGCTCTGGTATTATAACTATTAATGTTAACCTAATTCACCATAGAAGGGATGGTTGTTGCAACACCTAATTCAACAGACCTATGAACATTAACATGTATCAGACATATGTACAGCAACTGACTGTCACATTTGTTTTCAGTAGTGAGGAATGCCTGTAGTAAAATGTATATTCTAAACACCATAACATTTGTACATATCTCAGATGCCTTAGTGGTAAAGTCAGTGACTGTGGTGTTCATGGTCACGGGTTTAAGGGCTGTTAATTTATTTTGAGGGCCAGAATAAGGGCTGTTGGATGCAGGTGGATTAAAGCACTCTTAAGCAGTTATAAGAGGGTTTCCATGGGTTTACACAATGGTAAGCGGCACTGAAACACCATAAATGGAGAAGCGCTTCACAGGTTTAACCTTGGCTTAACGTCACGCAGACCACAGGCAAACCTGCTTACAACCGCTTAAATGTTCACACTTTCCCTACCAGTGCCTACTCTGACAGGTAAAATAATAACACCTTCCAGGATTAGAACCCGCAACCATGTATTCCATCCTCAAAGTAACCTAACACTAAGCTACCTAGGATGTACCTATCCCGGCTGTGTATGCAGACAGGTTAAAACACAAAAGGGAGGAATGTGTTGAAATAGGACAACCGGCCATGTACCCAATGAAAGTTGTATGCTCATATATAGATATATAGATATGTAGATATACAGATATATAGATATATAGATATGTAGATATACAGATATATATATATATATATATATATATATATATATATATATATATATATATATATATATATCTATATATATGCCAATAGTAGATCCAAGCAGGAGTCACCACACGGAAAAGTCAAATAAACTTTCTTTATTTCTCCATAAAAAACCACACAAGCGCTTTCACGTAGGTTAACTACGCTTCATCAGGTGTAAATCTTGAAAGCAAATGAACCATCTTTATACATGGCTTTTAGGTGGGAAAAACCAGATGATCAATTAACAATTAACAATTAAAACCCAATTAAAACAATTTATGTTTTGCTTAAAGCGGCAAAACCCTACCATTAAAAAATATATGAATAACATTTCAAAATCATTCAGTGGCAAAAACGTTCAGTGCTCTATTAATGCAGTATATTATATGTATAGCGCACAAATGATGGTATCATAAAAAGCAAGCATATCACAGAAAATAAATTCAAGCCAGTCAATACTAGCTTCCAGTTTGTTGCCACACTCTTATATAAAATATAAAATGCATTCTTGTGTTGTTTCAAACTCATTTCCCTGATAATATTGTATTCATCTGACAGAGAGCATTTGATAACAGATTAAATTTAAAAAAGCAGACGGAATCATCTTTTAAAACTAGATCGCCAGACCACATAAGGTCTACATGACATAAAAAATAAAGTGCCTCATTAAGACAATACAACTAAGAAATATATACAACAAGGGATCCCTCAGACAAACCCAAAACAACCATCAAACCACCCTCAAGTCTTAAATTCCTAGAAACCAGACATCATCCATCAGTCTCACCGACGGACAAGATCCCTAACATCCGACACTTTACAATTACCAATAAGTAAGAAATCCAAACCCAAAAGCAAAAGCAAAACAAATATAATAACTAGACCATTCTCCACATAGACATCACTCCCACCGTCTAACATCACATAGAGAAAGAAACGAATACTCCCAAGCTCAATGACATTCATGTACGAGAACGCCTTACACACAAAACTAGTAATTCACACACTTCAAACTCACCGAATGTCTATCACTATCATGTCAAGCTGCATAGCAAAATACGTAATAGCCATACCTAGCGGATAAACAACCACCATGTCTTGAGTTGTTAAAAGAGGTGTTTAGTTGCCAGATAGCTAAAATGTTAGCTAAAATGATTAACAAACGCCCTCGATGGCAAAGTAAATTAACGTTTAAACATCATCTAGCAGCGTCTCTTTGCCAGTAACAGCACGGATTTCCAACCAACACTTGTAAACTATTATTAAGTGAAATATATTTAATGAATTTGAACTGCCAGCAGAATCTATCATAATTAAAGCTGCTCACCATATAGTGCATCGCTCTTGTCGTCCAAGCATTCCCCACAGGCAAAACAAACCGCACAGAATAAGGCAAGACATGAGCAATCCAACTCAGAGATGTTCGTGTTCGTATCAGGAATACTGACAATCAAAGCTGAGTGCTCATACCTCTAACGCTCTCAAAACCTCTGCCTCTACCAAATACCACTACAACAAACAAACTATGTGGCAAAAAAGTCTAAAGAATAAAATATGACTTTGTCTGAGCCTATTAGAAATATTTAAACTACTGATAAATAAAATGGAAAAAAACTACACATAATACCTAAGACAAATTAATATACAGAATCAAATTCAAACAGACATAACCTAATTCAAGCCTGTACAAATAACTATTAAATGAAAGCACAATATTCTGCTAATAAATCATAAACAGACCATCTAAGAATACAAGGTGAGTAACAAGTCCACCTAAATCAAAACATCAAAAAATAGAAAACCTTAGAAAAATAGCTTTACTATGTGAAAGGTTGCATCCTCATAACTATCAAACTAAAATAAAAATAAAAATAGTAATATTGTCAGAATTTTGTTAAATTAATAACAATAATAAAAATAATGAAATAATAAGATAACATATTTATATATTAAAACCAAAAATAAATTACATATATATTAAATGGTCAATATTTCTTTCGATTATCCAAAACAGGTTTAATGGAAACTGAATAATTGATACCTGGGGTGTATGTGCCCTTAAGATGAAAATCCATTTCAGTTCCCTAATAGCCAGTTGGTTATTACTATCTCCTGCTCTAAGGCTCAGTGGCAACATTTCCAAAACTTTGAAACCAAAACTGTGACTGGGATGCTCCATGACGTGTTTGGCTAGGGCATTAGAATCTTTTTCTTTCCTTATATCATAACAGTGGTTGTAAACCCTATCTCGTAGTCGTCTCTTGGTTAGGCCAACGTAAAATGCATCACAAGAAACACACGTAGCTAAGTATATCAGATTGCTACTGTTGCAATCACTGTAGAATCTAGGAATAAAGGAAAAAATGCCTGCAGGATGTATAAAACTAACCTTATTGGATATAAAAGGACACATGGAACATCCACCACATGGAAAAGTGCCTAGTTTATCATCAACAGTTTTTCAAATGGAGATATATGCTCTGAACATAGGATTTCTTTCATATTCTGAGAAGTTCTGTAGGTAAATCTAGGACGTTCTCCAACTATAGTTTTCGTAAAGGTATCTGTAACCAATACATTCCAATTCCTAGTGATGATCTTATTTAAACTAAAACTGTCACTAGTAAAATTAGTGACATAGCTTAATTTATCTGTGAATTTACCTTTCACTGCGATGCATTTGTTATTACCCCCTGTATTCCTATCAACGGCTGTTCCACCAATATTGTAATGTTTATCTATAAATCGCTGTTTGCATTCCATAAACATTTTAACGGGATAGCCCCTTTCTCTAAACAATGCCTCTAAAGTGTTTATTTCTCTCTCTAAATAGTCACTGCGCTGGCAGATTCTAAAAATTCTATGCATTTGACTACATATTATACCTTCGAAGGTATACCTGGGATGCATGCTGCTAAAATGTAGCAGCGTATTTCTCCAGGTTGGTTTCCTATATAAAGATGTAATAATCTTGTCTTCCTCAAATTCTAGTTGTAAATCCAAGAAATGCATCTTAACATGGGAAGTCTCTACTGTAAACCTTAAAAAAGATGACGAATTCTCCAATTCATTAACAAATCTAATGCATTCTGACTCAGTTCCGTCCCATACAAAAAGGACGTCATCCACAAATCTTTTATATATTCTTACTTTTTTGAATTCAGGATGCTTAAACAAATGTTCTCGTTCCCAGTTATACACAACCAAATTGGCATAACTGTTCGCACAGGGGGTTTCCCATGGCAACCCCCCATTTTTGCAAATAAAGTTGATCTTGGAACAAAAAAACATTGTTACTGAGTATAACTTCAAGGAGATAATGTATAAGGATCATCCTGTTGTTACTGTAACCAGATGAAGAAACCAAGACTTCATCAATTGCTTGAAGCCCTAACTCATTAGGGATGCAAGTGAACAGATTTTTAACATCCATTGTTACTAGTAACAAAGGTGTATCATTGCTCTTAAAGTCATGTTCTTTCAAAGAATCAATTAACTGGTAAGAATCACTTAGAATATGTGGGATATGGTCTACTAGAGGTCTTAAGATGCTTTCTATAAAGGAGGAAATGGTACAGGTTACCCAATTATTACTTGAGACTATCGGTCTCATGGGTATCGGTGTAAGACCCTTATGTATTTTGGGTAAACCTTTTATCAAGGGAATGAGTGGATATTCTATAAAGAGATATTCATACAGTTCACAGCTTATCTGTCCCCCCATCAAAAGATCATATAAGTCAGCATGTACAGTTTTAATGATCTTCTGGCATTTTACATTACTGATTCTCTCATATACTGTATCTTCTGATAAAAGGTTCGACATAGCTAAATTATAGTCTAGAGAGTTCATTATGACTATAGCTCCACCTTTATCAGCTGGTTTGATAATGATGTCAGTATTTCTTTTTAGAGAAAATAGTGAGTCTTGTTCTGCTCTAGACATGTTAAAAAAGCAGCATCTTTTTTTTTTATGTTGAGCAAACCAACTATAAAAGTTAGATTCACACATTTTTAGGAAGCTTTCAACATTATGTGGCATGTTGGGTATGAAACTGCTCTTTACTCTAAAGAAATGTTTAACTTCATTAGTGTTAACCGCATTGTTATTCTTAAACAAAACTTTGAGTGAAACATTGCGGCAAAACAGTCTTAAATCAACCAACACATCATTAAGGGAGCTGGTTTGAGAAGGTATAAAGTTAAGACCTTTCTCTAGAAGAGAAACATCTGAGTCCGATAGACTGTATGTTGAGACATTATATATAAGGGAGTTTAATTTCGCTGTCTCCTTGGTGCTTGAAACCTCTCTTGAACTTTTTCTTTTTCTTGGTCCTCTGCTTTGAGAACGACCGCGCCACCCCACACGTTCCTTTACTGGAAAGGGTAAAAAAGTGTTCATCGTGTGAGCAGATTCCTTGGGTCTTGCCCTGCAGAAAAAAAGGGGCAGCAGCTTGTTGATTAGGTGGAGGTGTATCACTTGAGCAATGGGCATCACTCGTGACCACTGAGGTATAAGAAGGTTGAATGTTGTGTGATACAGGGTTAATCTTCTGTGCACTAGTTGCTATTAATGATGGTACTGGGTCTAAAGAAACATTGTTCATAGGCACATTGATAGGAGGCTCAGAGTCAGTGATCATGTCTGGATTAGACATTGTAGAAATAACTTGTTGGTGAGAATTGTTATTTTTGGCCAAATAAAAATCTGACCTGTGGCAAAATCTTTGGCATCTCTCTGAATCTTCCTCTGCTTCACTGCTTTTAGACGTTCACTGAATGAATGAACCTGGTTCAGAATATCATCTAATCTCTTGTTGAAATATTCACTGGAAAATTTCTCAAGAATGTCTTTATGTTGAAGCTCTATTTTCTTTCTTAATGATGCCTCTAATGGGGCAAAGTATTCCAGTAATAAATTCACATAACTGAAGCCCAAATGTATGTTTAGGTCTTGCCACTTCCTCAACAATACAGGATGAGAGTTACCATAAGAAGGCATACAAAAGACACGCATACCTCTAGGTACAATTTTAAAATGGATGCATGCCTCTAAGTGAAGCCTTTGCCACACATACCTTTGCAGTTGATACAAGTCATCTTGAAACGACCTTGTGAGTTTGTTAAATTCAATTACAGACTCACCGCTGGATGTTTGTGGTGTAGCATTCGCTAAATTGTTCAGATCCAGAGTCAATAAAGGATTCTCAGCATTATACTTAATAAAGTCCCAAGTAGTAAAAACTGGTGTCCTCGTCTCTGGAGTAAAGTCTAGTTCGATATCTGTAGTTTCCATGAGTAGAAGTAGCCGGCAGCACCAAACAAGAAATAAAAATATATAAAGAACTGCAGCCACGAAACAAAGACTCCGTTTGGAAAAAGGAAAACCAAACTGCCAATAGTAGATCCAAGCAGGAGTCACCACACGGAAAAGTCAAATAAACTTTCTTTATTTCTCCATAAAAAACCACACAAGCGCTTTCACGTAGGTTAACTACGCTTCATCAGGTGTAAATCTTGAAAGCAAATGAACCATCTTTATACATGGCTTTTAGGCGGGAAAAACCAGATGATCAATTAACAATTAACAATTAAAACCCAATTAAAACAATTTATGTTTTGCTTAAAGCGGCAAAACCCTATTATTGAAAATATATGAATAACATTTCAAAATCATTCAGTGGCAAAAACGTTCAGTGCTCTATTAATGCAGTATATTATATGTATAGCGCACAAATGATGGTATCATAAAAAGCAAGCATATCACAGAAAATAAATTCAAGCCAGTCAATACTAGCTTCCAGTTTGTTGCCACACTCTTATATAAAATATAAAATGCATTCTTGTGTTGTTTCAAACTCATTTCCCTGATAATATTGTATTCATCTGACAGAGAGCATTTGATAACAGATTAAATTTAAAAAAGCCGACGGAATCATCTTTTAAAACTAGATCGCCAGACCATATAAGGTCTACATGACATAAAAAATAAAGTGCCTCATTAAGACAATACAACTAAGAAATATATACAACAAGGGATCCCTCAGACAAACCCAAAACAACCATCAAACCACCCTCAAGTCTTAAATTCCTAGAAACCAGACATCATCCATCAGTCTCACCGACGGACAAGATCCCTAACATCCGGCACATATACAGAACAACCCTCAATACTACACAATTTGCTGTCCCTCACCATAGATGTGCATGTCTGTGCATTAGAAAACCCCATCCGCAACTGCAATCTGACCTGACACATGCACGTAGATACTCTACAATTGCAAGTATATCTGCTACACTAGTCTAGTAATCTACACTGGGGCCTTACCTGAACATCCCTCATCCATTGTCTGGGTGCCAACCACCTCCAGTATGTGGGGGTCTATACTCTAATGTTGTACTGGGATGGGTGCCCCAAGATACCCATGGAGCTCCCCGGTGGGTGCCAGTGGGGTTGCAAGGCCAGGCCCACACCTGTGACTGTGCGGTCCCTGGCCACTGCAGCAGCCCTTTGTCAGGCATGGCATATAAAGTCACTGTAAGCACATTGGAGCATTGCTAAACCGGTTTGCCCCTAGCTAGGCAAAGTTGCAGGATAGGGGTGTGTTGAACTGGCCATAGCTATGCTTAGCTGAGAGTGCACAAGGTAACCGAGTATGCATGTGAATGGAGATGAAAACACGTGTAAACCCAGTAAATGCTTTTGGGTGGCGTGCACTGCAGCTGAAACAGGAAGGATATAGGAAAGAAATAAGGGAATGCTGCAGCAGTGAAATTGGAGTACAAATGACTAATTAACACCTAGGAGCCTACAGTGGGCCATTGAGAACAGCTAACAAGGCTGCAAACAGCTACCTGCAGGACAGAGAAGGGGAGGGGTTGTACTGTAAAGAAAACGGTAAAGTGTCAAAGCAGAACAAAGCCGATTTGCAGTATATCAGCTACAAGGCATGTTTTGCCATGACTGGGTAGGGAAAGTACAAAACAAGAAAGACAGCAGGTGGATGCATGCCTAAAAATGGTAGGGGATCCAGGATAAAAGTGAATTAAAGGGCAACAGATTAATCAAGGCAGGAAAGCAGATCTCCACAGTAAAGCCCCTACACTTGCAGTACTCATTGCAAAACCCATAATTAAGACACTCTGCAGCTGGAATAGCTCATACACACCCACTGACATCAGTAGCATCTATTGCACAATACTATAAAGTGTGAAAGCACCTCACACACATTTGTGTATTCCCATACACTCGGCACCAGTGGTATATACAGATGGGTAACTTTTATTATGTACATGTTAGGGGCTGCCATAGCTTTGATCCACCAGCATGTGTTGGAGACTGAAGGTGGTGTGGAAGATGATGCACACGACCACCTCAGGTACCAGAGGAGGAGGAGAGTGTTCAGACCCAGGGTAACCTACCAGGGGCTACATGATCTGGAGATAGTAGAGCATTACACGGTAGACAGGGACATCCTACAGCAACTTGTGGAGCTGTGCTGGCCATGCCTCAGAACCAGAGCAAACAGAGAGGAACCCATCCCAGTGAATACGAAGGGATGTGTAAGTCTGAGAATACTAGCTACAGGTACCTTTCAAAGACCAACTGGGGATATCATGGGGATCTCACAGGCATCAGCATCTAGGGTACTACACCATTTCCTAGATGCCATTTTACCACATGCCAATGAGCACATATACTTCCCCCAAACACAGGAGGAGTTGGCCAGCAATATGCGCCTCTTCCACCGTGTGGCAGACTACCTGGAGGTACTGGGTGCAATAGACTGCATGCACATACTCCTCAAGTCACCACCCGGTGAGCAGGGTAGGCACTATATAAACTGCAAGGGATACCCCTCCATCAACTGCCAGGTTGTGTGCAATGCCCAGGGCACATCTGGCATGCCTCACAGCTGTATCAGTTATTTGCCAGGGGGGGCATCCCAAATGGCCACCTGGTGAGGGATGCTGGCTATGCACTGGAACCTTGGATGATGACTCCCATCAGAAATGCACACACACCCATGCAGGAACGCCATAATGAGGCACATGCACAAACCAGAATCATCATAGAGCATGTGTTTGGGATGCTGAAATCACGGTTCTGTTGCTTGGACATATCTGGTGGAGCCTTGCAGTACCCTCCAGGCACGTGTGAACACATCTTCATAGTATATGCCATGCTTAACAATATGGTACTGCGGAAACAGCTGCAGCAGGGAAAGAATGGTGAAGGCCCTCACAGCCCACCATCATTGTCAAGGGCCCCACAGGCACAGAGGTACTCAGACCACAAACACCCTGAGCCAGCTCCAGTAGGCAGATGGAGGTGTGCCCAGTATGCCCATGCCTTGACAAAGAGGGAACGTATAGCACACAAACTGACAGTGTAGGCACCTAGGGACTGACACCTTTCTCCACCTGCACACACAGTAAAAATGGATGGCACACACACAAGACTACCTGTAAATTGTCATGTATAGACAGTCTACTGTATGCATCCAACATAGGCATCCCTCAACTATTGCACACACAACTGCCACTGGCACAAGGTAAGTCAACACCTGAAAAGTAAATTAAGCTATCAGCATGTGCTGATACTGTCTGTATAGATTCATAGGTAGGTACTTGGCCAACTGCCAGAGGTCATTCATAAGCCCAGTCAAAATGTGTCAGCTTTTGCCACAGCATTGATTCATTAACTGTCCCTCTGTGGAGCAGAGCCAATGGTGGGATCCCTGGGGTGCATCTACTGTTCCCCATCCACTCTTCAAGGTTTCTCTTGCAGAGTGTTAGTGAAGGGCTCTGTATAATGTAGTTAGGGATGTAGTTCCAAAGTATGGGGAGTGTCTGTGACAGGAATCTGCCCCTCCAGCATCTTCCAGTTATTGTTGTGGCAAGGTCAGCTCGCTACAGTGTGTGGCTGACTGTGATATGGATTCCTATAGGTGGAGCATATCCATTAAGCCTGAGTTTGACATGGCTGTGTTGGCCAGCGGAGATCATCTCTGGGTAAACGAGATGCCATTGAGTAAAGCAGGAGTTTATTCAGTCTGGCTGCATAGACCATATGTTGGAGACCAATATTCCCCTTGGCAAGGTATATTCGTGGACCTCCCAGCTGTTGGTAATGTCTTCTGAGGTACATCCCAAATGGGTTATTATACCCTATGATGGGACTGATGAGTGATGAGTAAAGGGGCACTATAACCCCAGTCTGTCTAGATGGGAATCCTGTAGTAGTCAGATGGCCTACATAGAAGGATGTCCTAACTACTGTGGAGATATGATTGTCACAGGGGAGATCACTATCTACCTTAGTTCCCAGATACCCCATTACCTTGTCCGTATTAAGGTGGTTTCCACTTATGTGTTAATATGTGGGTGCTTAATATTCCACAATGGAATGACCATGCAGTTAGTGGCACTTAGCTGGAGGCCGTGATGTTGACACCCTGTGACGGTCTCTGTGAGGCCCCTTGAGGGATGTCTGTGTCAGTTGAACTATCAGTCATGGCTCCTAGTTCACAGTCATTGCCAAACATGGTCTGCTGTAGTCCACCTGTGTTTGCCTGTACCTCTGAGAAGTATATGCCAAACAGTAGGGCTCGCTGGACTGAGACCTGTGGGACACCAGTCATGACTGGTCAAGAGTTGGACCCGGAGAATGCTAGTCGTACCATGTGGGTTCTGTGTGTATGCCTGTTGGCAACCCAGCCTGTGATGTATGTGTGTATGTACAGGCTGGTGTGTTTATCAATAATACCTGAGTGGGGCATGGTGACAAAAGCCTTGGTGAGGTCCAGGTAGTTTGTGTGAACCACCTCCCCTGTCATCTAATGTCTTGGTGACTGTAAATAAGACGTCAAACAGGTTCAGTAGGCATGAACTGCACTCAACCAAGCTGACCTGGGTTGGGTCATGTGTTCGGAGGTTACCAATGTCTTTGCTAATGAAGGCCATGGAGATGCAATCCATACCATTGCAGACTAGGCTAGTCAGGCTTATGGGGTGGTAGTTACCATGGTCAGTTGTGATTCACCTTGATGGAGTGGAATAACCATTGCCACGTGCCATTGCATGGGAATGTAGCCTGTGGAGAGGCTGAGGTTGGAAAGCTTAATTAGGTGGGGGGGGGGGGTCAGGTTGTCTTGTACAGTTTGCAAGATGCACTCTGGGACAACATCTGCCTCCACTGATGCTGTGTTCTACTGTTAGAGAGGGCCATTTCCACCTGTATGTCTCTGATGTGTGGGATACTGTACCTTTCGGGTAGTGTTGTAGGCTCAGTAGGGGGTGAAGCATGCACTGAATGTATCTGCATGGATGTTGGCAATATCAGTAGGGTCAGCATATTTTGTGCTATATTTCACCAGCACAGTGCAAATCTGTGTGTCACCACTTAGATCCTTGACATAGCCAAAGAAGGCTTTGTGGTTATCTTTCGAATCTTTACGTATTCTCCTGCTGATGTTAGCCGTGGATGATGTCATGAGGGACCTACATATCATACTAATAGTGGTCACGGATGTCTGCCCTTCATGGGATTTGCTGTTTGTCTGGAACACTGTCCTACTTCTGTAGTATAGCCTGTTTATTGCAGAGTTCCACCAGACTGGTGTCCTTGTCTAGGAGGAGTGAGTCTTGGTTTACCAATGATGGCATGATCCATACATCCGTGTAGGTGCTTATAGACTGCATTTGTAAATCTGTCTGTATCTTGAGCAGAGTTTCCCCTTAACGTGTGGGCTGTGAAACCCCCACCCCTGTCACTAGTAGTGTAAATTTAGCTGTAGGAAAAATATACACTGTAGTATCCAAGGGTGGGGGAGTTGCTTGGGTGTAGAAACAGTGAATAGTTCATGGTCAGATCTAACCAGTGACTGGTTAACCTCTGCTGTGGTGCACCTGTTGCCCATGTTGGTGATGACCACTTCTAGTATGCATCCGTCCCTCGATAGGGAGGTTACCACCTGATACAGGGCATATGAGGTGATAAATTCCAGGAAATGCTGGGCCTGGAACTGAGTATTGGAGTAAGTTTCCCAGTTAATGTATGGTAGTTGACATCGACCAATGCCAGGGTGTGTGTTAGGACAATCTCCAGGTAGGTGAAGTGGTGGTCCTGGGTCATAAAGGGTGATCCATAGCAGGCCACAGTTTACATTGCAGTTGTAGCTGATGTTAGCTGCATATGGATGATCTCAGAGGTATCATGCTGCCCCACTAACCAGGAGGTGTATCCCTGGTGAATATGGATACACCCTCCATGTCTGTGTCAGTCCATGTTCTGTGGCTGAAATGTGTGGTATGGGTTGTAGTCTGGTAGTGCTGGTGCTGGTGTGCTCTCAGGAGCCTTAAGGCAGATCTCAGTTACTGCACAGATGTTGATGTTGTCCATCCTGAGGAGTGCTGTGTGTGCATGCATGTTGTGATCACAGGTGTTGAACCCTGGATCATGCACACTATAGTCATGTGACTTACCACTAAGCCATCTGAGGTGTATACATGTTTCACGGTCTTGAGACTACACCTTATACCATATGCATTCCACTGTAATGATCACAAATGGGACAGTCACTTTGTGTACATATGTACAGTACATTGTAATCTACTGTAGTTTGTGAACCAACACATTTCAGTCTACATATGTAATACTGTTACAAATTAATACAATATATATACATATATATATATATATATATATATATATGCATGCCAGTGATGTCTGCACATATATATATATATATATATATATATATATATATATATATATATATATATATATATATATATAGTTACATCAATAGCCATATATATAAACATCTATGAGCACACTTCGTGACACAGAAGCACTCCAAAGGAATTGGAGTGTACACAAAACATATGCAGCTCTGGTATTATAACTATTAATGTTAACCTAATTCACCATAGAAGGGATGGTTGTTGCAACACCTAATTCAACAGACCTATGAACATTAACATGTATCAGACATATGTACAGCAACTGACTGTCACATTTGTTTTCAGTAGTGAGGAATGCCTGTAGTAAAATGTATATTCTAAACACCATAACATTTGTACATATCTCAGATGCCTTAGTGGTAAAGTCAGTGACTGTGGTGTTCATGGTCACGGGTTTAAGGGCTGTTAAGTTATTTTGAGGGCCAGAATAAGGGCTGTTGGATGCAGGTGGATTAAAGCACTCTTAAGCAGTTATAAGAGGGTTTCCATGGGTTTACACAATGGTAAGCGGCACTGAAACACCATAAATGGAGAAGCGCTTCACAGGTTTAACCTTGGCTTAACGTCACGCAGACCACAGGCAAACCTGCTTACAACCGCTTAAATGTTCACACTTTCCTACCAGTGCCTACTCTGACAGGTAAAATAATAACACCTTCCAGGATTAGAACCCGCAACCATGTATTCCATCCTCAAAGTAACCTAACACTAAGCTACCTAGGATGTACCTATCCCGGCTGTGTATGCAGACAGGTTAAAACACAAAAGGGAGGAATGTGTTGAAATAGGACAACCGGCCATGTACCCAATGAAAGTTGTATGCTCATATATAGATATATAGATATGTAGATATACAGATATATAGATATATAGATATGTAGATATACAGATATATATATATATATATATATATATATATATATATATATATATATATATATATATATATATAGAGAGAGAGAGAGAGACACAGAGATATGTTGATATATACAGATCTACATATATATGTAGATATATAGATAGGTTAAAAACATCTACATATCTATGGAGGTACAGCTAAACGTATGCAATAATATATATATATATATATATCTATATACATATACACATGTATATATATATATATATATATATATATATATATATATATATATATATATATACATACATACATGTGTGTAGACAGCATCCGAAGTGTTCATATCTGAGTATAACATGGACCATAGCAATCACACATTCTGCCCCCCCAAACAATATGAACATAACATATGAAGAGTATATGCCAATGCACTATTAAAAATATGTTCTATGGACACAGTCACCAACACAACTGCAATGACTGCAAATATCCATGACAGAAATACACAGACAGCTTTCATTTTGCAAAACGTTATTACATTCCGATGTATTGCCAAAAGGACTCAAGGACTAACAGTACCTGCATGCTATACAGGAAGCATTTAACAGTGCCTTAATGAATCAGCCAGCAATTACCATAGTATTAGTCCACTAAGGGATAGGTGTTCGCATAGGGAAAGAACACCCACACACATATAGACGTTGTATAAAAGGGATTCCTACACACCTGCATGTGCTATGTACACCCACCAACATCTACCCCACAACCAAAATAATTACATCAATAAATACTGTCATCATAACCTATTATTTAACTACAGTGCAACATCTGCTGAAACCTTAACATACCTGGACGCATACACACTAACATGGCCCTATGTGAAATTGTTGCTGTTATACAATTGAACAGCTACTGATGTAACAGGGCTTGTATGAACTAATCCCGTTTCAGAGGGTTGAAATGTTCATACACCAGGAAGTGTTACCGAGTACTGATTATCAGCACAGTATGATACACAGTAACACCAAACTAAATATGTCTGGTAAGCACACTGTAAACCCCCTAACATTATATGCATAGCTATGCAGCCTTGAGCTGGTCAGACAACCCGGCCAGACTGAAACATATGCAGATGTATTAGGTGCAGACAAACCCTGCACAAGTAGCAATGTTCAGAAATATAACAGTAGTACTCACATTTAGACCAAATCCTCTAGGCATTACACACAATGTATTATTGTTCATCTCCATACAGCTGTTGTAATAGATTCCAAACAACACTTCCAGGCTGTCTTCCTCACAAGTAAGGCAAAGGGACAATGCCCACGTGGAGTACTCAGTTATACTCCACTGTGGCCATGGTATTGGCTAAGGCAGTAGAGCTGATGTGCATGTAATTAGCTACTTAGGAACACCAATTGGTTATCGGGATAGCACATGTTACTGATCTGTAACTATAAAAGGTTGCCTTGTCACACATTCAAACCATCTGTATCTACCTGTAGGACAGTACAAAACACTGAAAGACGAACCAAAAACGAGTGTTATACTAGTCAATAACACGTCCAAATACTAAGAAGGTATGTATAACATGTAGTATGTCTGTGTATGTAGTGCCTGTTCTGTAAGAATTACAGTGCAATCAATGCATATAGTGGAAATAGCTATCTTGTAGTGATGTATTGTTGAGCAGTAGTAATGCTTGTAGCATTCTATGTGTGTACTGCTGTAGGTCACAAGGTAAACTCCGCATACACCACAAGGGATGATATGGGCTTAGAACTCACAAATTTGCTTCCAGCCACTGTCAGTGTCAGGATTGGTCCAACAAGTATGTGCTATAACAGGGGATAGTATATGTCGATATATTGTAACAGTCGACATATGTATGGGTGTATAAGTAAGATGAACATGTCAAAGGTGGGCTTACCATGCAAATATGGTGTATATTGTGGGATATTGTGCCAATAAATGTGTAATGTATAGTATTTTAGGCAGATCTGTATTCCATTCTACATAGCAGTTCTGTTATGTTATGCAAACAGTAGTTATGTCTATTGACGATTACAATACTCAGTAACAGGATACATATCATTTGTATTCATCTGACAGTTTAGCAGCATGATAGCAAAGATAATTGGAAGAGATAGGTAACTATCCATGCACATAACACATGTAATATCCACCTCTCTAGTATTGTTTGCAAGCAATAACAGCTGTGCATGTGTACATGTTATGCAAATGTGTAGTGACCCTTTTTACAGGGCTGGACCAAATGGCTATGTGCACACCTACATAGAGTGGATATTGAAAGTAGAGACACACTGGTTGAACTACCAGGTTTGTGTAGCCTAACCTCTCATTGCCAACCTAACAGCCACTTGCACATACTGTATGTAAGATAGTGCACAGTACTGGTAATGAAACAGGTTGCATATCATCTTTAACTCCAGTGTAACATCTGCACTAGGAGTGTAAGATGTAGGAGACAGCTGCCCATGTGGAATAACCACTTCATAGGTGATGGATTACACTATCTGATTATATCCTGATCATGTTGATAGTGGCATCAGAGTCTATTGATACATGACTCTGTTTGGAGAGTGGGTGTCTGTGCACAACAGAGCTCATGGTCCTGGTGGATAGTGAGTATATACCCAGAGAAGGAAACAGACCTGTAGGCACTTGCATCATCTGTAATCAACTAACAGGATGTGATGTGCTCCTCAGAGGAGGATTGCTGCTAAAGGTAGCTACAATGTTTCCGTAATAGCTTGTGTTGTCACATCCATAACACAAATATTTATATATATGTGAGCATCACTGTCTAAAACATCTTCATAAGCAATAAGTAAACTAAATACAGTACTTGGTACTTGTAGTACTGAATGTCATACAGGCATGTCCACTAGTCAGCTACTGGTGTTTACTAATGTCATCTTTGTATATGTCGCCATCCTGGGGGAATGTAATCTCTATGCCATGAACACTGCCAAACCCAACTAACACCACACCCCACACATTGTTTGGGATGCAGCTACAGGGGTAAGCTGGAAGGCAGCCCAGTCTACAGCCATGACTGGACTGGACAGTTATGAGGTGTAGGTTAACACATGCTTCTCATCATCACATCCAACACATACTCTTACAAGAACACAGTAAGGACACTCACACACACTACCAGAAATCACACACATTCACAGACGCTTCTAAGTATCTGGCCAAACAAGTGACCTTCCAAGCTGGAAGAGACAGACACCAAAATACACAAACTGTATGACATAGTTTGCATAATTGTGCCACACCTCAGAACACGTGGCTGGAAACATGAACAACAGTACTCATTTGTGAATACAAATTCTAGCACTATGTTACATACCAACCTGTACAAGGGCATACATACTGTCAGCTACCTGTCTGCCATGATTAGCCACATACCCATACACTCAGACCATCTTTTGATCTATACACAAGGCTCTGGCATATTCCATGTTGTTGTGCAGGACCTGTGATGCAGTAGCCTGGTCTGTGTGGAAACACATGTAGGAACTGTAAGGACTTGTAGCCCATGCAGGTATGTCCCAAGGCCTGGGTAGCATTCTGCCATTGGCCAGAATGATACTGCAGTACAGGGACAAAAGGATTGTATTCCACAATTGTCTAGTGTAGTGGTGCAAGTCAAAAGGTATCCAATATCTGTCTGCCTGGGATAACATGGTTGACAGACCATGATGCTTTGCCAGACAGGGCCTGCACCTGTCACCCTTGGGGATCTGGATACTGCCTAGGGCTCTTGCTTCCCCTATAGTGCCTTCATCATGCACAGTTCAAGTGAAGGTCCACTGCTGTTACAGGGACAGCCAAGCAATAAACTGCGGGTCTCGCTACACAATGATACATGTCAGAAACACTATATGGACACACATATGTCAATTCCTAACATGGAGAACATATCTGTGCAGTGGCTGAGACATGTTTCAATGCTCCGGAGAGCACACCAGCATGACCATGTTATAACACATACCTCACCTCTTGCCCATTATCCTTTATTGGAACACATGGGCCGCAGATGTGTCCATATTCCTGAAGGATATGTACACCCGCACGCTAGTTGCACTTGCATAACTTCAGATGCATTATGCTGAGCAACTACCTTTGTGCCAAAGTGGAATTCAAATTGCACCTTGCGACAGATCATCCACCATGCCACGGATTTCCCAACTGTCATAATGTGCTGTAGTGGGGAAGATTAGGTCTGAGACAGAAAACCATAATAATGGCTACTCTCAACTATTCCATTATGAACTGGGAAGACTCCTCATGTACCAACACCTGCGCTCAATGCATGTTCGATTCCATCATCCCCAATGACCTGGATCACAGTAGTCACACAAACAGGGCTAACAGTATGCTACACATAGTCAGTCTCCAATGCCAATGTTATGTTTCCTAAGAGCAGAGTGGTGACTGTCATGGCACCCATGCAGATGGACAATGCATGTGCAAATGCTGAATCCTACACAAATGAACTTTAAGCAGTCACATACGTGCAGTGCTTGTGCCATTGAAACAGAACCAGGATTCAACCAAACACAAATAATAAGGGAAACTGGTGGTACCATGCTTTAAACTTTACCATAGCAGGTAGTAACTGTTGCAAGAGTGAATACACATGAGTGTATTTGATCCCTGGTCAGCCTCAGTAAGATGCAGATACACCATATAAAACCACACAAAGCTACTGTGAAACTAATCAGCCACATATTATGAGGCCAAGCACAGAGCATTCTATAGTTGTGTCATTAATCGTAATGGCAATGACAAGACCTGCCGTGCGGCACAGCACTATGGCATGGGAAGTACTGCACCTACAGAAATAGCACCTGTTCATCCAGATAGGGTCTTGGAGTACCTAAATTGACTCCCACCCCCCCAACAGGTACACTTAGTAATATATCCATGTACACTACTGGGCCCCTGGAATAACAACTATGCAGGTACAAGCTGCACTCTCTAAAGCCATACAGATACCTTTCATGGGACCTGTCAACATCCCAGGGTGTATCCTACACAAATGTAAGAACAGTCAGCTATCCACATACATATCATGTTCAATTATAGCTCCATGTCAGGCTGTGTACACACCGAATGGTGCACAGCAACAGTTATCACACCCCCACAAAGTGGGAGACACCATTGATAATGGAAAATAATGCACAACTACCCTGCTAAATCTGGTCTGTAAGGCCATGAACCATGATCAACGTATTTGATGTACTCAGTACAGATGTAGATGACAGTAGGGTTGAGTCACACTGCATATCATGACCTTGCCAGGTCGTAGGACACCATCACACATACTGTGTTCCAGCTACACTCAGTAAACTAGGTGCATATTCCTATGTCACAGTAGTGGTTGGCAACTGGACTGCTGGCAGAGCCAACACTACAGAAGGTGTCTGACTAATACACACACATCAAACCAGTGCCATCCACAGCAATACAGGGTTATCTATACCACACAGACTAACACAGAAGACATCAGCCTATTGATGTTTGCAAATGACTATGAACTAGGAGCAATAGTTGACTCAATGTGTGCTGTGCTCAACATACAGAAGGGCTTTTGTGTGTCAGATGTGTGGTGTGTGACGTATGGCCACAACCTGACAGCTAAGTATTGCATTGTCATCCCCTATGTTACAAACCCTGCACCGATGAACTAACAACTAGGCAGCGGTCAACATAATGGCAACTGTGTGTGTATGGGATGCAGCTGGACAGTAGTCTTTCCTTTGATAGTTACTTCACCACACCAGTCAGGTAGTCATATGTGGCACCCCTAATCATGACAGGGTGCCATCCTGGAATATAGAGATAATTGCTCAGCCATACTCAACACTCATGTGACCCATAATAGATCACATATTTCCTTTAAGGGTTATTGCCCATGTGTAGATGGCCTACACTGCCCTTCCCAATCCCTAGCTGCACTATGCAGCATGCAGCCTACCCTGAATAAAGCCATGTTCAACCCAGAGGTGTTGGACATGCTACACTTAACACATCCTGATCCCAAATAAACACATACTTCATGGACATCCACCTTTCTAGTACAAGGATCACAACATGCCTGACAGATCTCTGGCCCATACACTTAACATACTCTTGCCATACTATGCATCCCTGTCCAGTGAAGCTGCACATCGCCACTCTCTGTGACATGGTGTGATGACCACATGCCAAATATATCAGTAACCCTGTGGATCAGTTCTTTGGCACTGCTTGAACTGGCCACTGAAACTTACCTGTCTGTTGCCTACAGCTAGGTAACCTGTCTGTCTAGGCTCATAAATGGTCCAGGACATATAGCCTACTAGATCACTATGACCATACATGCTATAGTTGATATTCAACCCAGCAAATGCCATCAGGCTAGCTATTGTCCCATGTGTTACACATGTGCAACACAGGCAATACATGGCAGGATGCTACACAGCTGTATAGTGCCATGTAGATGTATATGGCAAAACACATACATGCTTGCAAGTCTGCAGGGTCACAGGTCATGTCCCTAATGGCTATGCATGACTATATATGTGACATATACACAGCAATAAGGTCGATTGCATTAATGAGAACACATCCAGGCATGTGCTAATAGGTAAAGACACCAGTACAGGCAACAGTCAAGACAACATCCACATGGAGTATGAGCAATGTCATCACATGACACACACATATATGGTGATAACATCACATCACTAGTAAGTGTCAAATGTGTGTGACTTATACATGTCAGTGGTGTTAGTGTCATGTAGATTTGCAAAGACTTATTTGTAATCTTAATAAATGTGATACACATGTATGTTCAGCTGTACTTCTGTACTTCTCTGAGAGTTACTGTGACCTGTTTCCATCATTATGTCTTCCAGGTATGCCACGTAGCAGGCTGCCAGCATACAGCCACTTGGAAGATGAGGTCCTCATTCCCATACCTCCTCGACAACCATACAACACTCTTCAGCCATGTGCCACAGGATGCACAGCAGCAGGATGCCCTGTGGGAGGAACTCTGCAGGAGGGTAAATGATGTTGGTGGTCACAATTGCACCTATCAGCAGGTGTGCCAACACTGCACTGACCTCATAAGATGGGTGAAACAGCATGCTAATGCAATCGCCAGGGAACAAGGTGCAACAGGTGGGAGCCACTCAACCAGCCCCCACTCACATGTACCAAGGAGCTACTGGCCAATCTGGGGACACCTGCAGACCTCCTTCCACAAGCATTAGCTGGTATTGTGGAGGTGGGTGTCTCTCAAGCACCGAGCCTGGAGTTGCCTGGTAAGTCAGTACTGCACATATAACACAACTATATTTCAAATAGTTACATGTGTTACTGTACAATACTTAATGTAACATCATATGCAAGGCATGTATGCATACATGCCACATACTATAGTCTGCTACTCTATGTATGCGCAGATATGTATACTCCATAGTATAGTGTATTGTACTGGCTTATGTGCTAACATGGACATTGCACCCTGTAGCTATCACACAGGTGTGGATAATGATCTTACTGCTGTTACACTCCTGTTTAAGTACCTCTGGCATTTTGCAGCGACAGCAGCCTGTGTCAGGTGAGATTGTTATTATTTACCAGGTTTGATAATGCATGGATCATATTAATTGCATGCTATCTGCCATAACACACGTACACATAATGTGTGGTGGTCCTGTTAATAGACACTGGTCAGACCTGCAATGCATCACAGTGGTTACCCATGTGAAACAATTGAAGACTATATGAAACACCTACACTAAACCTTCCAAACTGTCATTGCCAGATGTGTGGACAACTGTGAATACAATGGTGGAGGTGTGTTTCACTGTAGGGACAGGTACTACATTTCAGCATTACACATGTTGGGAATACAAACAGTAATGTACAGAGAGCATATGTGTGCACACACTCTATATGTATTGGAGCTGGAGTTTGACTAGCCCACAGGATACCCACTTGTGGATTATACCCTTGCAATGAATGTCACACAATGTCATGTGCTACCTGACATGTCCATGACATGTAGTGGGCTGACTGCAACACTGCTCAACTATCCTGCAAAACATGATGTCTCACATCCCATACATAACACCCTTTGTCTGCATAACACTGTCCTCAGTGGAGCATATGACATCTATGGGTGCATGTCATATGGGATAACACTGACATGTGAAATAAGATGGCCATCACAACCATTGGACAGCATATGTGTACACATGGCCATGGAGGATGGCCAGAGACATGAAGCAACACACACAGTAGAAGTGATGTACATGTGTGTACACCCTGTTGTACATTGGTTCGACACAATACAACTATGGCCTTTGTGTAATGGTCATATTGCAGATGTGAAACACTAAACATCATACAAGCCTGTGCACAGCTTGTGTAGGCATAACATGAAACCACTACATAACATGTCTTGAACATCTTGAGTGTGTCACGACATGAAAGCATTCACCTATACAGTACCCAAATACATACATGTGTTGCACAACATACACATACAACCATATCAGGCCCCAGATACAGTACATTCACCTTGCTGGTGTCAGACATCACTGTCATGCCTGCTCCTCATGTGTGTGAGGTACACAGATGGCATGTGGGACATAGAGTACTGCTAAGTTAGCCATGTGTGGGCATAGTTGCCAGGCATCAGTAATATGGTTGCAGATGTGCAGGAGTGTCATCCATATACCCTTCTGTGTCCTGTGTCACACATTCCACATTAGGGTTTAGTGTGTATACACCTCAGTGACGTGGGTCACATTCCACATTATATATGTATTGTATGTGAACATAGTCATGGCTATGAACTGTGTCAGTAGCTCACACTGTATAACAGTTGTGAAGCCACATGATGCCCTGCAATGGCTATGCACATCAGCTCAATGTGCAGTATGCCACTGCATATTTGTAGGGTGGACAGACAATATTGCATCAGCTGAAGGCCCATGTTAGTATAACACGTCCCTGCATTGGGAAACCATTACCGTACTGTAGATTGGAAAGGACACCATTGTGTTACACATGTATGCATGTCATTCAACACATCAGCAGAAGACATGTCATACAACATGTGATTGGCAAGGTCATACGCCACACATCAGACCGGTGTACTTTAAACCTGTGCTGGTCTGCAGCACCATTGCAAAGTAGGGACAGCCATGTCAAACGTGTGTACAGCCACATGCACAATGTCTGCAGTCTCAGCTCAGGGGTAGGCAGAATAATGTTGCTTTGGGGGAGATATGCAAGCTAGGGCTCAGGCAAACATATTATTCAGTCGACATACCCTTCTGCTCATGTCCTCACACATAGGGGCGGTGGCCAACACAAAGCATCAGTGGCAGATGTACAAAGGTCAGCGATAGTCTGTTAAGATGTGGCGTATGTTGCACACATCATGGCAGTGTAGTGCAATGGTGCAAAGTGCATGCATTGTGTTGCAGGTATGGGGCATAGGCTACTAACACAAATGGTGCAATACAGGTATGTATGCTAACCACCACTATAATTGTGTAAAATGCATGCCGTCTGCTATAACAAATGCATGCTGTTGTGTGCAACTCAGGGATGCATGATAACTACCACTATAATTGTCTAAGCTGAATTCCATCTGCCATATCACCTAAATGTAGCATGTGTCAGTGTGTGTGTGTGTGTGTGTGTGTGTGTGTGTGTGTGTGTGTGTGTGTGTGTGTGTGTGTGTGTGTGTGTGTGTGTGTGTCTGGTATAACTTGTAATGTACAGTTCTTGTCTTCCCCTCACAGGTGTTGATGTAGGTGAGCTGCCCTCCTGCGGTCCACCTGATGTTAGTGTCCCCACAGACTCTAGCAGTGATGATGATAGTATGATTGAGGCACAGGCAGGGTTATCAGGGGCTGAATCTGTGCCATTGGTTGCCATTCCACTTGTATCCCCCTCATTCTCGCACACAGTTCCCCTGCCTACACATACCCCATCACCACCAGCCATAAAGGAAGGACAGTTGGCTGGTGGTAGCATGGAACAGGGAAGTGTGGAGACTATGGAAGGTGTGCCTGCACACCATGATCCCAGGCAACTGACTGGGGATGTCCCACACAGGCATGTACCCAACGCTGCTCGTAGGAAGACCAATGGCCAACATGCCCCTGCGAGACAAAGCACATCAGCTGGAGTCACCAGAAGCATGTTTTGGGCTGTAATGGAGGCACAGGCATGTGCTGAATGGCACAACAGAGATGGTCTGAGGCTTCAGAGGGCTGCTGTCCATTCACTAACTTACAACATCCAGGCACTTGCAAATGCTCACCATCATCTTGCAGATGTTTTGGAGAGTTGATTGGGTGACATGGTGGGAGTCCTTGACCATGGCATGTCAATCCTTGAGCATGGAATGTCTGTGCTGGAACATCTGGTGGGAGTGAGGTGTTGGGCACATGAACATAGGCCAGCTACATCACCTGTTGAAGGTCTACGTGAACATGCTACTGCACATGCCCACTCCCATAGTGGCGGCAGCAGCAGCAGTGCAGCTGGTGCTGTGCAGTCCATGCCAGGCCACAGCAGGCCACGTGCATGTGGTCCTGGATGGTCCCAACAGGGACACAATTCCAGTGGACATGGGTCATCAGACAGTACCCAATCTGGACCTCTGCCTGGTAGTGCAACCCCTGGCAGGCGCAGGTCACATGGCCATGGCTGGACACTGTGAACTGTGAAACCTGCCTTGTGCAGTCTGCATCTGTCAATAATACCCCTGTTTAGGCCAGCCACATGCCAGACCTGTGTGCATGCATACACACACACACCGGAAACAAATGTAGGGCACCTCAACACGCACACATAACATCCACACATGCCCAATTATATCACAGGCCCTAACACACACACATGATATCATCTCAATGGCGCAGCCTAGGGCTCTGGCAAACATTATCACCCTGTGCATATGATGATGCCTGTGCTGCAACCCTGTTATCCACACCATCAGTGCAAGGACATGCTCATATGGTCTGATGCACAGGGTGAACATACTAGGTAGACAATTGTAGATTAATATTGTTGAGTAGTGTTGACAGGCAGCAGACATACCATGTATTACAGTTTTAGAATGCATTTTGTATGTTTGATAGTATGTATCATGTGTAACAACACTAACAGCATGTTGATCTTGACATTCTGCCTTCCTCTTTCAGGTGTAGTTGCATGTGCCGGAGGATGTTGGTGTTTGCGGTTAGTGTCCCATATGTACATGTTGACTACTCACAGGTCTGTATGACAATACCTGCATGCACTTTGTAGCTTCCACATCACAGTTATAATCT
Organism: Protopterus annectens; assembly: GCF_019279795.1. Lineage (NCBI taxonomy): Eukaryota > Metazoa > Chordata > Ceratodontiformes > Protopteridae > Protopterus > Protopterus annectens. The sequence goes on along the minus strand of NC_056736.1, from coordinate 215,054,537 downwards.
CCCATGTTTCAATTATGTTTACTGTTCTAATGCAATGGGAAGCAGTAATACCCACTGCCATAACAGCATGTAAACACAGACACACCCACACACTCAGGGATTCACAGACACAGTAACATACACTCTGACACACACACAGTTGCCAGTGTTAGGATGAGAACCCCTGCCTATGTGCATATCATCATTATAGTACTATGCAATTACAAGATGCACCACAGAGATTACACATGTACAAGTAGTCGGAATGGTCTAAGATCGAGGAAATTGACAGGGATACTACAGTGCAGTGAGTGTGTGTGTGGAGGGGTTCATCAGTAGGCTATGTAACAACAGGTCTCACCCCAGGGTGTACATGTTAACAGGTGGTTAGAATGCCCGTCTAAGATTGATGCTATCAACAGGGATACTAGATTGCATTGAGTGGATGGGGGGAGGGGACATTAACATTTCACTATGGTAAAATACAGCCTCACTCCAGGGACTGGACAGCCATACACACACACACACACACACACACACACACACACACACACACACACACACTGCGGCATTCACAATGATATACACCTATGTCACACACATACAGACACTTGACATGTGTGAGGTTCAATCACCTGCCTATGCCTTCCTTTCTACACTTCACTCTGTACTAATGTCAACAACAGAGTTCAGGAGAGTGAAAACATGTGGGATGTATTCCCAACCATACGTGACATATATGGACAAACGCACCCACACGTGTCAGTACTGTGAATCAAACACCTGCCTATATCATGATAGGTATTACAGAAGTACAGCACTATTGCATTTGCTACAAAGCTTACTGACTCTTTCCTTTGCCAACTGTGCTGATATATGCACAATATATGCACAGGTGAGGTATACTGTTACAGGTGTCAAGAGGTTTGCCTTCAATGTCACCCTTACTGCATTCTGCAATGTCTGTCTTCCACTTCAATTAACAAAACCTGACCTTAGCAGTTACACAGGTTATTGTAAGAATGGTTGTAACACACCAGTGAGTTGTCCTCAGTAATCATTCATCTGCAAAGTAGCCCCACCATGTAGTAGTCATGTCCAAACATCTGTCTATACCTCATGTACAGTTTACTGTACTTAGAGCATATCACCATATACAGTTGGAAATGTTGAGGCTGTATTGCAACAGCATGATGTACTAAGACAACAGTCATCTTCAAACATCAGATACTGCACACACATGGAATCTACACAAACATCAATACATGTACACATATGCGGTCTACATCAGTAAGTGCACTAGCCGGTCAAGAGGATACATTCCACACCTTCCCCACGCCGTGTGTGAAACAAAGCCAAGCATTACACCATAATGGATGTTGTATTCATGTACTGGTAGGACACAACCATGTTTACTGAGTAGCCAAGTGTACATATATGACAACAGCACATATCAGCAAGACACACACAGCATTATTCCATGTCATGCTCCTACAAGCTGTTACTTGACAGTGCCATGGTGAAGCCAGGGCACTGTAATGGCAACAGTGAGCACATCATATTTGCCACACACACCTCATGTTTACTGGAAGAGTGCCAGCAATGTGCTCTGTTAGGCTAGGCAGTACACCCATTCAAGCATGTGCGAGGTCTGTGGCTTGTAAACATCTCACCCCAGCATGTACTGGCTATTGTGGTACTACAGCTAATGTCCAGACAGCACACAGCATACATGGCTTGTAATTGTTGACATGGGGTATATATAGGAGCTGTGGCCACACATGGCTGTACATGTCATGAACATATCACCTGTGACTACTCAGGAACATAACGAGCAGAGCTGGATTTCCCTGGGCATGTCAATACAGGCTTTGTGTAGGTCCTATGATCCTGTTATTTGGGTATGTTTATAGGCATTGCATTAGGTGGACATATCTAATGACATATATGCCACATGGGGTGTTGTATGATATGATAGGTGTCATGGGTGACCAATAGAGAGGGAATATTACCTCTGTTAACATAGATATCAAACCTTATGTGCTTTTAGCATGCTATCTGCCATGTGCATGTGTGTAATGACTGTAGCCACCTGTATGTAGAAAGGATAACGGAAGCTATGGTAATGTCATTTATGTTGTATGAGTGTGGGATGTACATATCCAGGGCAGGTACAGTTAGGTCATATCCAACCATGAAGGTGCTGTTTACTGGTGTACAGCAACAGTCGACTGTGTTAATGTTGACAACATCCGAGGGACCCTTGAATGTGTACAACTGAGCTGGTTTCAAACAGTGGTATTATTGCATTGCATAACACATTATGCAGCTGTGTCTGTACATGGGTACTTTGCACAGTTGATGTAGACCTAGATACAGTCCACCAATTGAAGATTATCTGGTGGTGTACTATACTATGTAATACCACATATGGATGTGTGTTGGTAGTCTGGGGACAAGGTGGTGGATATATATGAGGACACAACCTAGAATGCAGTGTTTGCCACTGTCACCTGTACCTGACTCATCTGTGATGAGTTATGTCAGAGTAGTGGTCTTTACATGTGAGTAGCCTTTATGAATATGTGGACACCACCACCTGGTATGGTCCATACCGCTGTTATGGCCCACATGTCTGGATCTGAGTAATTTGTTGGTAGTGCAATTGTGCACTACAGAGCCTTCAGCCAGGTGTTCCTCACTGCACAGATGTCAGTATTCCCCATTGTAGGTTCTACATTGAGCAAATGGATTACTAAAGCCACACATCTAGCACTGGCTAGCATAAGCATCCAATGCAATTGTCTTGTAGGTGTCAGGGTGTTACTTCTGTGTGTAGGACATTTGCCTTGGAATGAGGCTATATGGGTAAATGCGACCTGGGTATTATCCACACAGACGTGAAACATGGATGCATGTGCTCATTGTCGAAGGCTTGTCGTTCAGTCATGACAGCCTGGAATTACAGACGCCGGGCAACCTCATAATAACAGCAGGACATTGGCTCATTGGTTTGGTCTAGCAGTTGCCACTCATACCATGACATCACTGCGAGTGGCAGTAATGTGCTTGGTAGCAAATGCCTCATGTAAGGTGACGGACAGCAGCAGAAATTGTGTATATGACCAATGTGAGATATACTTAGGGTA